>NC_134483.1:441090456-441130456 GCF_040206685.1 Ascaphus truei
GAAAGAGGTTACGTCTTTCAACTAATTTCCTATGCGGAATAAAGATGAAGAAGTCATTATAGAATTTTATGTTCGTTCTTTAACATTTAATGAACCTTCGATTTCGGGCCATGGGCGTGGTATTCTCTATTTGTAATTATGAAGTTATCACAACACAGCTTTTCTGGGATTCCTCGTCGTCAACTGTTCTGGCCCTCTTGCCCCTTGTAACAAAGGGGTAGGGAAAGGCAAGTTAACTCCCTCCCTTTAGATGCACACGGAGTCCTTCTTTCTTACTGTTCTTTTATTGTAAAACAAACATTAACAACAAATGAGGGGAACTTTGGGTGAGTGGCATATGTGGGGAGGGGTAAATTAAGAATACCTTGAATGGGAGAGGCAGTGAGAGGTGTGTACTCACAGACTGCAAGATCCAAGAGGAAGTATGCTTTCCTGTACAGACATGAATAGGCAGGGGGCATACCAAATACTGAAATATGGCAAGGGAGTATGGGCAAACCATCTCAGGTTTTGAGCAAAGGGAGGCTGCCAAGGCAAGTGGCAAAAACTATGGGGGAAAGGCAACGTTTGAAGCAACAATGTTGCTTCAGAACAGAGAAACTAAACATGTAAAGAGGTTCCAGGACAACTGTTATTCCTTCTACCTTTATTATAAAGGTCTTCCATTTGATGCATCAGACTGTACCTTTGTGTCTTACTCCTTTCACTGTATGATAAAACTTCTCTTGTGTGACAGTGACCAAGTCTCTTTCCTCCTCCAGTTCCACCACCTTTCTGCTGAGCGAGGAGAGGTCCTTTTTTATTTTGTGGATTTATGATTTTCTAGTTTGCACGATGTCTGCTAGCATAACTTTTAAATCATTCACTACTAACACACACAAACCTACAAATACACACAAACCTACAAATACACATTCACTACTAACACACACAAACCTACAAATACACATTCTAAACACCTGCAATGGGATTAAGGGTTTAGGGTACTTGCATCCTTGCCAAGGCGGCTTCCGAGACTTTTTGGCTCCTATTCAATATGCTGTGGAGCCGCTTCACTAAAATGGAGAAGATTTTAGTCCCAGTCATACACATGTATGGAGTTGATCTCTTCTCCAGCACTGGGAAGCAGTCACAGCATACTGAATAGGGGCAAGTTCATGTTTCCTGCAGCTTGTCCAGTCATCTGGCACATTGTGTTTGCAGCACAGGGAGAGAAGGGACTTCCACTGAAAGCATATGGAGAGGATGTAGCAAACCTCTAAAGTAACACAGCTAAATCTCCAATTGTCAGGCACATTACATACAGTAGTAGAGGTTGAAAAAAAGACAAATGTTCAACCTATGTTACATTTGGACGACAGATACTTCTATATTTACAGTATATTGATCCAGAGGAAGGCAAACATAAAACATTATCCAATAATGTCTCATAAGGGGAAAAATAAATGTATTCCTGACTACAAATAATGGTAATCAGATTTCTCCCTGGATCAACAGATTTCACATTGACCTATTTGGCACATCTCTGTATATCTTTCCTTCCTAAAAAACAAAACAAAAGTCCAGACTTTTTATGAAGGTATCTATTGTATCTGCCATCAGTCTCCATGGGTAATGAATTCCACATTTTAACTGCCAACCTTAAGGGATGAGCTCGAGTCCTTTGTACTGCCCTTGGGATGAATAGTGATTTTGAAAGCTCCCCAAATACTTTTTTATATAGTTATATCCCCTCATAGACACATTTCTAATGTAAATAAATATAATTCAGCTAGCCTCTCCTTAAATCAGATTTTCCATCCCTTTTATTGATTTGGTGGCTCTTCTCTGCAATCTAGTTCCAAAAATTTTTTTTATGGAGTGGTGCCTAAAACTGTACTGAAGTTGTGGTCTTACTCATGTTTTATACAGTGGCATAATTATCCTTCCATCCATAAAGAGTCTGAAAAAGTTTTTGCATAGTACTTACTTTTATTTGTTTGTATTTGTGAAAACACCATGTTGCCATCAAGTTTTAACAAAATTAAGTGATATTAAGAGTAGTAAAACTATATGAATTAAGAATGTATTAACATCTGAGCCTATCTTAGTGTTAGCAATATATACAGTATGTTTGTAAATGTTCACTGAACAATGTACACAGCCTTTCTAAAAGTTAACAGTCTCTGCTAGTCCTTTCTGTGTGTCCCTAAACTCAGTCCCAGGTATAAAAGAACATGTTCATCAGCACAATTGTGTGTAAACGTCCACACCAGATCATTCAGGTTACCATGGTAACCAAATCGCTATAAATATCTATATATCTGGATTTGTCAGTAGGGAACCCATTCATTGCCCTTGAGAAAGCTCTGTATGCGGAAGGAAACGTGCGTCGAGTGTAGGTGCCCGATAGGAAAGAGGTTTAGTGATGCGCTGTTTAGCAGCAGCCGCGTCATTGAGTGGCATGAATTCATGCTGTGCCTGTACAGCGTGAGCTCCCAGCTGCGTGTAGTGTGTGTCCAGAGGTAGAGGGGACATATATGGGCAATCCTGCTTCTCCGGCAAATGGGTCTGTCTCGGAGTACCTTCGGGGGCACATACAGCCGCCTTATCTGTCATACAATACTGCTTGGCATACAGCTTCATCCCATGATTGAACTGCCTACAGTTAGATCACTCGTTATGGTGATAAGAATTAACCCTTGGATGAGTACGAGCCACTTTGATTCAGCAATAGCTAGCTTCACACAGCACTACTTTTCTAGCCTGTAGATCCTATCTCCTTACCACATGTCTTTAGACTAGCTATAGCAGATGCCAATACCAATTATAGACTATTAGGACATAGTATATGGAACCGCACCTCAAACTCACTGGCAAACTAGACACCCTCTACAATTCAATATGACGCTTTATCCTCTAATGTAACTACAACACACATCACTGCAAAATGCTCAAAGAATGAGATTGGTCATCACTTGGCTCTAGGTGCAAAGTTCATCTCTCCTGTCTTGCCTTCAAATACTTCTTGGGCAAGCTACTCTCATATCTGAACAAACACCCCACCCCTACCACACACAGCACTTATCACCTGATATCTCACTCCAAGGGACTTTTCATGGTCTCAAGGTTCAACAAAGTATCCGGCCCCTCCGACTTCTCTTACCGTGCACCTCACAATAGGGACAATCTACGGGAGACTCTCACTGCTGCCACCAGTCTAAGTTCTTTAAAAACAAAAACTCTCACATTCAAATGTGGTCTGTAACTGTTGTATACGCCTATAACTTATTTTATCTTTAACTGTTAATGCAATGACTTCATATGTAATGTTTTACCCTGTGCACCTAATGTAACCATATATCTCGCATCATAACTCTGTGCCAGGACATACTTGAAAACGAACGGTAACTCAATGTATTACTTCCTGGTAAAACATTTTATAAATAAATAAGCATCTTGTATTATTGGTTTTAGGTGTTATATTTTTGTGTACAGTATCTTAATTTATTCAGTTAATTTTTAGGTTTATTATTATGCACAGTACTTCTGATATTAATATGCACATACATTAGCCGACTGGTACTTTGAACGCATATAAATTAAAAGGTGTCTGTGTTTGAATGCAATTAAGTGTTCTTATGTGTTAACGGAGGAAGGGAGCAACGTTGATTGTGAAGACCCTATGGAGTGATTCATGCTACTAAATTACTTTGGACACTACTGCTAAGCCTGCTGTCTATAAGCACTCCTAAATCCTTCTCCATCCATGATTCTTATTACAGAGTTGATCTAAGACAGATCGTTGCTGGATGATGGTATGGAGACTGTATTCAGTCTAACAGATTACTGTAAATCAGTCTATTGACCCTTTGAGAACCGGGAAGATCAGTAAAAATAATAAAGTTTTATTTCATAATCACAATGATAAAAACACATATATAACATAGTAAAATCCCCATAATAAGTGGTATGCAGTAGGCTGTATCCACACCAGTTGGTAATGGAGCCTAAACTGACTGACATCAAATATCACTCTAATAGTATCTGCTCAGGACTGGCGAACTACTGATAATACTGTATGTAGCATAAGAAATGCCCGAATAATTCACAGTAGAGTATATAAGTATGAATATACCCAATGTATATCTGTATCGTGATATACCTTTCAGTCACATCAACTGCTGTATACCCAATGCCTCAGAAGGAAACTAGTGAGCACAATTCAATAATGCGTCACAACACCTAATATGTGTACACAGTGGTGTGTGTATATATATATATATATATATATATATATATATATATATATATATATTCATTCAAAAGGTAAATACGTAAACACTGTTAGGACCAGTAGGTCAGGCCAGAATCTGCACTTGTGTTAAGCATCCATTTTGTCTGTTCATAACCAGTTAAGATTCTGTAGTCAGCCTTTTGCTGAAATATAATTCCAAATGCACTCAGTTTCTGCCAAATTACATTTCCTTTCTTCCTGCTCAGGATATTGCTAAGATACTTTTTGTAATGTCAGTTTCCTGCTCTTTTAGTCAAATATACAATAGACTGGTTCTCTGAAAGAGGCAAAATCGTATAACTTAGTTGCTAGAGATTCAAGGTCTCTTTTGATAACAGACAATGAATAAGCTATGTATTGTGACATTGCCTGTATTGGGAGAAACACGTCCCAAAATCATGCCACCAATATGTCCTGCCCCTAAATCACGCCTCTAATCAAAGCTACGCCCAAGACACCCAGGTTACGACTATGTTACGCCTCTAATCAATATCTTCTTTTTTTGGTATAAAAGTCATTACCCTCTGAGTAATAAATTGAGACAAAGGATTTGAAACCTGGCTTGCGTTACGTTTCATTTCTTTGTTTAACGGGCCTGTAAGTTCAACAAAAATCGGAGATAACAAGTGGCAGTGCGTGAAAGCTTCCCGGGGGAGTCTGCTGCAATACGGTGCAGAATGTGTGTATCCAGTCACAAGGCCTTCAGCTCTTTTGGCAGAGGAAAGGTTCCTTTCAGTTCTGAAGCCTAGGCAAGGAAAAGGTTTTCCTTCAAATACCATATATCTTTGTCATAAATTCCATTCAAGGACTAATGTGCCGAAAAGTGGAAACATATCTATGGTACAATTACTCTCTGATGATCCTATTATGTGGCTCTTAGCTTGTTCTGGTGATAAGAAGTAACTATTATATCAGTATCAAATCAAGAAACAAAAGCCACGTTGGTACTGAGAGACTCCAATCAAGAAGTAACCAAGACATGAATCACTTGCACAGTCTCAACATAGGTGTGTGGGAGGTTTGATCACAGCGGATCAAATGTGGGGAGCAGGGGAAACCACCGATACGAGCCTGTTAGTTCTCCTGAGCAGGAAGATGTCGCCACTTCTGATGACGTCACATAGGTGACGTCTCACGTAACCCGACGTGCGTTTCACGCGTACACTGCGCTTCTTCAGGGGGAGTCCATCCAGGATTCCCCCAATTTATCCCCATTTCATTTCTCCTTGTGGATACAGAGAGGCCCCAACCGTTCATCTCCTTTTCATTTATTAGGAGCAAACAAGAGGAAAATATCTTCAGATGCAGCTTCTCCTATTTATCTTCAGCACATGACTGATCTGTGAACAAGAAGCAATGTATGAAATGTCCTAAACATAAATTACATGAGGTGTTAATGGAAATATGTTCCAAGGACGTCAACATTGCAAAAGACTGTATGAAAATAGGTACAAGATAACAAGAAACTCGGCAGAGCATTCCTATACATAAACAGCATTTTACTAAACTTACACACATCACAATACCAGACAAGACAAAGAGAGGGTTTGAAGACCTGAGACATGAAAACCTACAGTGGAAAATACGATAGTTAGTGACGGAGACGTGGGGCCCTACTCCATATGGGTACCGCAGTGACGTGTGAACCCGGAAGTGGGGGAACTGTGAGGTGTTGGCTGATCCCAGCGTGCGGGAGAGACCCACACAAATACAGCATCCCCCTATCCCTCCTGTAACTGATGTGATGAGTACCTCCCAGAAAAACCGAAAGTCATCTATAAGAGGGCAGATAACATCAAAAGAAGGTTAGCACCAAGCCTTTTTAGGACAGAGAATAGAACAACAGGCCAGGACTCAAACTGGCTGCAAAAAGCTAAAGGTTTCCATAGATGTAATACATGTAAAGCATGCAAACAGGGAAGTAAAGAAAAAATTCAGTTTAGCTCTAAAACAACAGGAGAACAGTTCAAAAGCGCCAGTTTCATTAATTGTAAATCAGACTTCGTACTGTAGTCTACCTTTTAAATTGTCCCTGTGGACTCCAGTATGTAGGGCGTACTGGTCGACCACTACGGGTGCGTATTTTGGAGCACCTAGGGAATATCGGACGGAAACTAATGACACACAGTGTCACAAAGCATTTCGCATTACATCACCAAGGAGATCCGTCGGGCCTTGAATTATGGGGCATCGAAGTAGTCCCCCCACATTGGAGGGGAGGGGACAGACTGACATCGCTATCAAGAAAAGAAACTTTTTGGATCTACAAATTGAAAAGCCTGGTACCCACAGGCCTCAATGTAGAGATAGACATTGCAGCCTTTCTCTAAACACCCAGTAATCTGCTCCAATCCCCCCACATTTTTTACAACTATTTTTTAATATATTTTTTAAATCTATATATTTTTTAAATATATTTTTTAAATCTATATCTTTTTACATCTATTTTTTTTTTTTTTACATCTATTATTCTATTTTTTAACATCTACCATTATATTTTTTCACATCCACCTCTATGTTTTAACACACACTGATCCATTTCCAATCCCATCTCTAATAGGGTGCACGTCCCAAACATGAATCCACCTCGAACCAACCCTTGAAGACCAAAAATGATGCATACCATCGCGACAACCTTTGTAACCTGAATTGAAGTTAGAAACGAGTTATGAATAAATTTGAACTATACGTTTTGAACATTTTGAACTTTCTCATCACATGAGGGCACCATGCCAAAAATCACCTATACAAGTATTTTCCAATATCAAATGTCTATGTAAACATATTCTTATGTCTGTTTGGAACAACTATTTTTGATGTATTTTCATTGTAGCTACGCAACTTCTATTTCTCCACTAATCATCCTCTTGTATATACTCCTTCAACATACTTTGGTAATGACTCTACACATAACCCAGTACCTCACTACCCACAGTGTGGTAGAGATACTATTAGGAATTTGAAACTGGAAGTTTCGATATTCGGCCACACGGTGGCAGCATTGTATTACAAATGTAAATTTTCTAATTTACACGGAGCCATTTTACATAGAAATGGTACATTGAGTCACTCTAGATAGCTGAATGAGTAAACTAAGATTTTGGGTGTCTAGGTCGATCCACCCTTATGTCCTACATAGTGGCTATAAGTATTAGGATTTTTAACAATGTTGATAATATTGATTTTTTCCGTCACATAAGTAATTTGTAATAACTTTTTGATTTTGTCATATTGTTCACTGTAATACACCCTGGCACAATTGGAATGATTTTAAAGGGATGTATTAATGTATGCCACACTACCTGCAGTGCTGAACTAATACCATTAGGATATGATAATGTTGAGGTAACTCTCACATTCAGCCACATGGTGGCACAATTGTATCACAAATGAAAGGATTTTAACCAACAGAGAAAGGTTTTAAAAAAACTGTACACGGAGCTACTCAAAGATTCCCAATCTCGCAAAGAACACAATCAAATTCTAAGTACTACCCATTTTTATTAATCATAGAATGCTTCTAGAACTATTACATTGATTATTTTTAGGATTATTGCTTCACTTGTTTTAAAGTGTATTGATTTTAATATATACTGTTCGAACCCATCATTTGTATATAAAGGCACATTCCATTATCCCTGACACTAGGGGCTTTCAAAGGCAGCTCCTATAAAGAGATTATATCCGTTTATTTTAAAACATTTAATTAGATCCAGGTGATTCTCCAATTAACTAATGGGGGCACCTATAAATGAAGCACACAATGAGCATCCGGCAGGAACCTGACGAAGCTTATTGCGAAACGCGTAGTTCCCTGCCGGAGCTCATTGACAGAGGGACCCAGCACACTGGAAGACATCCGGTACAGATCTCCCTTTCCGGTTCCGCTGCCGGACGCGCCAGTGGGAGCAAGAACGGAGGAGGAAATCGTGCAGGAGTGTTTCGAGCGGTTGATGCTGGGCAAGTAAATTCGTTTAGTGTGAGTGTCTATTTTTTGTGTTTGCTTCAGTGCATCATCTACTGTCTAGTTCATTGTGTCATATATTGTTTTATACCTTTTAAAGCACCACAACATGTATGCATAGTGTATGCTCATGTCTTCACTGTTAACCCATTAAAGACCTTCAATTTATTTTGGTTTGCACACCTTCCTTTTTTTTGGTCATTTGGGATACGGGGAGAGGAGACACCCACACACCACACCCATTGGGGGACAACTCTGCTGAAACAACAAAACACCATCTATACAGGACATCACCCTCTGAGGGCAAGGACTCACATCAGGCCGTGTGAGTTTTATGTATATTGAGACTCCAGTATATGAGTCTGTATTAACCCACTCCAGTCAGCGTTGAGGGAGAGACACCACACAAGCCCGTGTGAGTCACTGGATCCATATACTCTATGTATTCTGTAATTAGTTAGTGGGAACCCACTATCAATCCTTCCATCGTCCACTCCTCCCTCACCCCACAACTCCCCCTTCCCACCCCCCACCCCCATTCCCCCCATCCCCCACATGGGGACACTATAACACTAATATTGTGTTTTATTCTCATTTATTCTTCCCTTGATACTGCACCGACACACTTTATTCGAGCAAATACCCGGTATGTACCTGGCAGATACCTGGAATGCGCCACTCCTCACCTCTGACAAGCCCCGTTGCATTTGCCTTCCCAGCCTGGGTTCATGCCTGGCTGATGGGCGGCTGATCTGTTAAATGTTAATGATTAGGATTTAATAGGCTGCAATGCTTCGCGTGTCTACCAGATGGCATAAATTCATGAATTGTAATGCAGTATATATATATATATATACTGTGCAGTATTGCAGCCAGCGGGAATAAAATGCTTCAATCCCTGCTTGGAAAATAACTCAATGCACTCGGGCAGAAAACAGTCACAAACTCAATACACCCGGGTATACCCGAATTCGTGGGACTAGCCAAGCTCGAATAAAGTGTGTCGCCAGTGTACTTCATCCGGATTCACCATATTCGTGAGGTCCACGAGGTTCGCGCTGACCATCTTCACATCACTATGATACAGAGCCTGGCTGCATTTTTTACTGGACTGTTTTATTAATATGTAAGCAACTACTTGCTTCATTATTGTATTGTTGAATACATATCTCTTCACCTTGGTGCACTCCTGTGCTTTCTTTCTTGGTGCTTGGTCCACTGACAGAGTTTCTCTGCGGTGGACGCTGGTGGAGGAGGGGTGTACACGCATTAGGAGGTGCAAGAGGAAGGAGAAGATCTACTACAAGAACCCTTTACGAAGCAAGAGCGCGGATTGAAAACTATTTGACTGTTAGCATTCACCTTCCCTTCCTCAATCCCTCATCAAGAAAAAAAAAAAAAAACACCTTTAGTGGATTCACATTGTTAACAAGAATTTATTGTTATGGCCAACAAAAATCAAGACAATTCACAGTTAATATTCTGCAGTTGTGACAGAAACAAAATCATATTGCACATAATAAAGGTAATAATGCTAACCCAGAGATTTGACAGTGTTCAAACCCTATTTTCATTTCAAAATATACATAATCATGCAATGCTATCCAGTACTGAACAGCAGCATGCACCACCGTAAACAGATACATTCAAAACGGAAATTATTATAACCCCTCTCATCCCTGAGTGTTTTATTTTTATTTTACATTTATACAGTGCAGGAGCTAGATTAAAGCCTACAGTTTTCCGTCTCAACAAGAAATAGTCTGATAGGGACTAGACTCCATGCAGTGACTAACATTGCAGCCGCATGTACTGTCTCACCACAATATTTTTACAAAAGGCCAGAGGCGTGATCACCGGAAGTAACAACTAAAACAGCTCCCAGGGATGAAAGAGTTACTAATAGTAAAAAAAAAAAAAAATTACATTTGTCGTTTTCAAAATAATTTGTTAAAATACATTTTTACTGTACAATAAAAACACTTGTAACTCATTCGGTTGATCTTCAGATTGACATTTTGTTCATGTTTTTTTGTTTTCAATGCTCCTCTTTGTCTTTCCCTTTCTTTTCTTTCTCATCCTGCAATGCAGAACCAAGCTTCTTGATGAGAACAGAGAGAACCTTGTCCAGCGGATCCATAACGCCACGCTGAAGCCACTTTGGAATAGTGGTTCTGGCATGATGGAAACCTAATTTTTGAAGTATATAGTCAACCCCCACTGGGTCAATTTTTCTTCCAGTCCAAGAAATTAGCCTGGAGTGGAGAAATAAAAACGGAAAAAGTTTGTTTACTATAAAACTGTTCAAATTAAGTCTGTTCTTCTTACATCAGTTGTCAATGTATGTGTTCTTTCATGTATGAAATATATTTTTTGCAATATTATTAATTTACATCTGTAAATAACAAGGAACATGTGAAAGAGTAGCTTCTTTAAAAGCATAAATCGTCATCTCCCCCATTTCATTTATTTCAACTAATGGTTGTCTTAGAGTATGACCATTGACGATTCAATAAATATTTATTGGCAGTGTGTGCTGTGAACATAATTACCAGAGAAATGTGTAGAGTAGAGCGATCAAGCATTATAATAATGTGCCACGTATATATACACACACACATGTATTTTCTTGGCCCACAAGGCCTAGAACTGTATTTGTTCCTAGAAAATGCCTGACTAGAATGTGTTAAATATTTTCAAGCTTAGTTATTCTGAGAGGTAATATCAACATGGCCATGATCCAAGAAACTCCCCCTCATTTTATAAGCTTAAAAATAAAAATATTGAATGTAGCCGCTTTAATACGATACTTTGACAGTGCTTGTGCAATTGTATATTGACAACAAATACATTTCTCATTTACATACATACATACATGTGGTTTGCACACTACATTCTGAAAGATTTACAAACTGTATACCTTAAATATAATTATTGCACTTGTACTATAGAAATCTCATGTTCATGTTCTTTATGCTTTATCTTAGAACAATGCAGTCAGAGTACCTTTCTGAGTAAAAATACTGTTTGTAGACATGAATGATGTTATTTTTCAGCTTGTATCAAAAAAAAAAAAAAAAAAAACATTTTTTTTTTAAAGTGCCAAAATATATTTTTGTATAGGACAATGAAAAAGAGAATGTCATAAACCCCTACATATAACAAAAAAAAAATACCTGAGTGTGGGCTCAAGATGCCAAGTATTGCACATGAATTCTCTCCAGTCCACAGAGGTGTAATTAAGGTTTTCTTCCTTTTCTTTCTCAGATGAGTTGTCATGAATCTGTATTACTGGACTTCTCTGCCCTGGACGAGTAGTCAAAATACGAGGTGGAAAGATAGCTAGAGATAAAAAGAAATGCAAATCAAGGTCTGCTTTTCAGGCTTTTGTTTTATTTCTTTTTCTTACATTGTCCAATCTTTCCCTTAATTTTATATTCCTTGTTTATTTGGACATAGCTAAATGATGAAGTGTAAAAGTAATTTAGGGATACGGTTAAGAAGCTGTGATTAAAGAAATGTAGTTAAGACGAAATATAGGAGGTTATTTCCATAGGCTTATCCATCCAGTGCTTTAACGGCTATTTCCACCCCAACTGCACCAAATATAAATGGTAAGAAATGTACGGAAGTATCGAATTGTACATGGTTAGCCATCTCCAATAAGTTATTTTCTAAATGAACATGTATTTATCTCACTATTAGGGGTGTATTCATTTCTGTGTGATAGATATGATCACTTCTTAATGGCCTTTAACAAGCAATTGCTATTATTCATTTCAAGTGTATGGTCATTAACTGAAGTGAACATAATCCATAGCGTTTTTGAAGCCAACACAATAACTACTACAAAAGTTTACCAACAGTAACACAGATATACTACAGTAAATGAGGAAAGTGCACACACAGGGACATTGCCCAGATCTGTAGGTCTAGTAGACCGTTTCCAAGTTCAGCTACAGCCCAAAATAATACTATGAGACTTTAGCTCATCATTTGCAGACTTCCTAAGGCAGGGGCGTGCAAATCTTTTTACTGCGCCCCCCTGCTCTCCTCCTTGGTGTTCCCCGGCTTTGGGTCGTGACCCGCGACGTCATGTGGCGTCACATGACTCCGCTGCGTTGCCATGGTAACGCTTTTGGAGCCGGCTGAACCTCGGTAAGTAGAGGTTGCAGAGGTCTCGCCCGGTCCCCCCCGCATTTAATTGAAATACCTGGGGGGAGAGCGTGGGACCTCTGCAACTGCCCGCGCCCCCTAAAAAAAAACTTGCGCCCCCCCAGTTTGCGCTCCCTTGTCCTAAGGCACTGATTATTATAATACTGTGTCATATTTTCCTCTATAACCATCTCATTCTGGGCTCCTTTTTCTGTGATGGTTTGCGTATGTTCAACATGTTTTAACATTCACTGCTTATTGCACATAAATATGAGACTTTTAGTTTTAGTTTATTTCTCGAGGTTCAAAAATGAACTTTCTTCAAACTCTTTTCTCTATGTACTGATCCAAGTATTCTCAACTCAGTGAGTTTAACTGGATGACCTGCATTATTTAAATGACCATACTTGTACAAAATTAAACGTGTCTTGATCCTTAACAAATAACTTACCTTTCTCTTTCTCCTTCAGATAAGCAGACACCAAATCATGCAGAAACATGATCAACTCAGCATCCATTGTCACACAAATATGATCCGTAAACTCAGTCACCACACTACACTCCACCTTAGGTTTGCTGTTGGGATCTATGGTAAAGAAAATCACATAGGTTAAGAAATAGAGACGGTATATTTACTAACGGGCCTTGCACAATACCAGAATGTACCGCTTTCAGTTTAGGGTGTCACTTTTACCCACCATAACTTATGTATAGATTTCAGCTCAAATATTAGTCTGATGGCCAATCCTTTTCCTTGCTAAATACTCCATAAGGACATTTAAATATAGTGTTACTGAAACGTTCAGGGGTAGGTTTATTGGCTCATCTGCTTTACATAGCAGTGCCTTGGAGGTGTAGATCTCCTTCCTTCAGGACAGAGCCCCTACCAATTTTCCAAATAGTGCAGGTATAATACACCCCAGTGTCAGTCTGCACATCACCCTCCAAGAGTAGGTGAATGTACAAGGTTGACCGAAAGAAATATGTAAGTTTTATTATATTCACACCAGGGAATTTGCGCACCCCCAGTTTACCTCTATAGTAAGGTAACTATGATTCTGGCTTTGGCCAGCTTTTAATTGCACTACTCACAAAAGCATATGCTTTATTTAACCCCTTCAGGGCTTTCTCACTAGTCCATGGGACAATAATTCAATATATTCAATGTAGGTACCTGCAAATTTGGTTATGCCTTGACGATGGCTGCAGGCTTATAACGCTTCGGCCAAAGGGTTTAAATAAATACCCCTTATTCATGAGATCAATATTTTATTTTAGCCTAATTGGTAGGAGCGCAGGAATCTTTCTTTTTGTTAGTCTGATGGCGTTGAATGGGCTTCTCATGCTCACAATTCATATCACTGACATGTAAAGTACTAATGTAAATTACATACCCGTTTATTTATTTTACCTGTAAATCAAAACGTACAGATAAAATAAAGACTTCCATACACCACAATATTTGTTAATAATATCTATGATAAATTATAAATACATATACATGTACTGTATATGCTGCACCTTTGATGTTTTTGCAAGGTATGTTGTGGTATACGGTGATACTGTCGAGCACTACCAGTATATTCTATAGGGGAACTGACTGCAAAAGTGGTGAAAAGTTTCTAAACGCTTGACTTCCTAACAGATAAATCATGCTATTTTGTGTAGAATTGCCAGAATAGCCAAACCAGCCACCCAGAAGTAACCAGTAACCATTTTCTTCAATTCATGGCCTTCGGTTCATTTAGGTATACTGACTTCAGAAATTTCTTTTAATTCTTGAAAAAAGAAACCCCACCGGGAGTCCCAGATAGCTCAAAAAATAGATTTTGATGGGATTAAAAAAATAGCAAGTACCTTGCAAGGTTGGTTCTTGTGGCTCCTGGACATGTATAGATTTGAAGTCCAGTTGCATCCTTGGTAGCGCAAAGATGGTTTCTGTCTCATGGCTGTAACTGGAGCTTCCCCGAAAGCCACTCAATAAACTTGAGTTTTTTACAGCTGTGCTGCTCTCTGTGGTATTTGCATCAACATTTCGGAGCAAGTTTAATTCTAGAAATAGAAGAAAAGATTGTAACGAATTGCTCACAACCACCCCATCAATTAAAAGCATGTGACTTTTGAATGTAGGGCAACTGAATATTTGTAAATGTTCCTGATATGTAGTGAAGCCCTATCTCTCAAAAGCAGTCAGCAGTTCTGTTTATTATCTGACCACGCTCCTATTTTTTTCGAAATATTGTCGAGTTAGCGTCTTGGAAAAAAATGTAGGTCTGGGATATAATTGCACAACAAAGGTGTAAAACGCTTTGGCTGTTTAACACACAACTGTCACTGCTGTTTTCCTGCCCGCAAGGCTGCAGAATTTTAGTGACATTTCACACACATAAATACAAAAAAAAGGTATAAATGTTAAAAAAAAATAGTTTGGAAATTCCTGATTGATCGGTGGGAGGGGTGCTTTCATGTGTCTACAGGGGTCAATACTCCGCAAACATCTCAATAAGATGGCAAGCAAGAATAGGCACTTTTCTAACCTTCATTCCTCATAGCCGTTACATAATTGAACCATTCCTTTACACTGGCTACTCCGTGTGGTGGGTTTTCATGACGCTGTCGTGTTATTTTGGTGATTGTTGCCATCGGGCTCTCCAGGGCTCCACAGGGCTTGGTGACCATGGTGTTGTGACCCAAATGAAAATCAAGGGTTTGTACAATGTAAGTAGAGTGCTCAGTCGATCCTGCAGAAAGGAAAGCAGTTTAATATCAGTAAACTATGTACCAATGTTTTACTCCTTCACTGTGAGAGGGGACCAGCAATGATCTAGCAGTGGAGGGGTTAATGGAGAAGTGCTTTGCAGAACCAGTAAAGAACAAAACAATTAAATTCAGGATCATCTCTGAGAATGTATACCAAGAACTATTTTAGTTACCTTCTTCCCAGATTTTTTGTGCTTCTGTCCAAAAAGCGATATTTGGCTCTTCCAAGTGGAACAATGCCCAAGATTTTGAACGGAAATTGGGTCCATGGAAGCATGCCAAAGTCATATGGTTTCCATGCAGGCTCATGGAGCCGCCTAACTGAACTGTGTCCTCCGGCAATGGAATCTGAAACAGGGATATGTGGCATCCTGATATTATCTTAAGAACTCCAGGCCAGTGACGATGGTGAGCTGCATCCAGCACTAGTAAACAAAGAGAAAGACAACAGTGATTTACACAGCACGTACATAAGGAATAGTGGCATGTTGTAAATATCTTTACTCATCCAAGTCAAGAAGAATAAACCGCTTGTTCTTTAGCTTCAACATAGAAAGTTTTGTCAATTGTCAGTTAAGGTTTGCGTACATATACAAATTATTTATTATTTTAAATGAAATTATGTAATTATTTTCTTGCATCATCATGTCATTTACAATAAATGTTCCAAACTAAAATGCTAACCTTTAATAACTACAAAGCTATCTGAAACCGTACAAAATGCAGGAATTCATAAGGCCCGCAATATTGCAATTTTTATACAGCCTCAAAAAACTTCTATGCCTCAACAAGGAGAAAGGGATTCTGTGTGAAATACTGTTTGCCAACTAATAATAAAATATGCAAAAGGGGACTTTGAGCTTCTAAAACAAAATGTTTTTATTATTTTAGGTTGAATCTGCTAAATAGAACAGAAGCTACCTTATATCCTAGACTAGCATTATGACGCTGGCCTTATTTACTATACTGTACTACTTATAGATTGTATACTCCTTGGAGCAGGAACATTCCTTCCTTTTGTCTGTTTGTCTCCAACTATAAGTACTCGTTTGTAATACAATGTTATTGTGTGTTCTCGCTCCCACATAGTACTGCGATAAGGAATATGTTGGTGCCATACAAATTAAATAAAAATTACAGTACTAATCAATTATTCCAACAAGGCGTGGGTGCAATATAAATAAAGATGCAGTCCGTAAAATATAGTTATTATATTAACATTGTATTGGATAGTTTTTTCACTGATTGGATGGTACAGTCACCCAACTCTGCATAAGCCGCTGGATATTGACATTTGACTTCTGAATTGAAGGATTTTAGATGTGTCGGTCTAGTATGCAGCATGCATTTGGTAATGCAGCTCTTACATTGCTCACGTGAGTTCTTCTCTACATTTGTGACTACAGTCTTTGTTGGGAGGTATGGAACAGGTCCCCAAGTGGACAAGGCACGCTTGCTCGTATCGAACTGTTGAGTGAAAAACTCTTGTAGTTTCATTCCTATTTTAATCAGGTCTGGAGTGGTAGAACGGGAGATCATGACCTGAAAAATGTCCCACTTCAAGTCTCCATGGATAAAAATGACACTAGAACACAGAACATGAGAAATGAATATACAATAAAGGTGATATTTAGATTAAACACTGCAAATATTAATTACAGTTTATAAAAAGCTGGCTATAGAATAGGAATGGTCTGTCTTGAACAAAGCCAGTATACTTTCTACCCAGCATGCTCTGCAATACATCTTTGTCACAATAGGTTGTCTCCTGTCCTTTATCCATTTTACAAATTGTTAGAAATTAAAAGCTACATAGATGCATACATGCATATGCATATGTATATGTATATGTTGTATGTCTCATGGTCATATAATTCAGCTAGCATCTCGAAAAAGCTACAAAATGTAAAAACAACTGGCGGATGAGTACAAATGGCTTGCTTGAATGATTTACGTTGTTTGACGATCAGTGTGGTATTGTCCCCCTTTCAGCCGTGCACCAGTGGTTTGCAGGTATATGTTCCTCTGTGATATACAGTATTGTGACCTACTGGGTCAACAATTCCATTAAATAGTATGTAAAGGTAGAGATATTCTAATATACGCCGATTTATCAGTGTGGCAAATGGCGTGAGACATCTGCATGTTAGCTAATCTTGGAAAAGGGCAAAAACAAACTTGAAGATTAGTGGATTATTTTAACATTTGTCAAAAAATCCTGTTTTAAGACAACCTTTTTTTTTTAAATTGCATTAAAGATGTACAGGATCTGTCATTAATGAAGCCTTGTTACCTTAACTGCACTATATCAGAAATGTTTTAAAATCATGAGAAAGTTTCAGTACAAGGAACAATCCCTAATTAAGATAGTCCTATGATTTATCAAATGGCTACAGGTTATTTATGGTCTAGGAAAAAATCAAAAGGCAAATATAGGGACATACAGTACAAGATAAACTCTGGTCTAAACAACATTGTAGCAATAAACAAAATGTCACTGGCACACAGCATACCTTTTGTCAGAAATGCTTGTATCCAGGGGAGCATTAAGATTGACATTCCACTCATCTTGTAACTTTAGATCAGCATTACTAAAGATCCCCATGAGAATACTTGACCCCATGTAATCCACACGCGTTTCAGTGGAGCCCATTGTAATCTGGATTTTATGGCTGGGCTGCTGGTTAGGATGCTCTGAAATATGGGCTAAAGACAGAATATATATTTTTTTTATCTATAAAAAATAACATGTTAACTTTGCAGTTAATACATATGGTGAAAAAAGTAATATTTTATTTCAACTTACCAACCATTTCCAAGGTGTTAACATCTATGGTTCCACCAACAACCCCACCCCTAGAGTCAAGCTGAGATCTGCCCAGTCCAACAGACATGCTAATCTCCCTATCTCTGTTACTTCCCACTGACAGGCGGCCTTGGCTTTTTAACCCACTGGTGGTCCACCTGAAACAAGTACAGAAAACAATGTGATGGACAGAATTTAAACAAGATTTTTGTCTGTGTTATATTCCCAAACAGTATTAACATTTTTAGGGCTCTTCAGGGACACAGCTTTCATGCAGTAAGACCTTGTGCTGTTCTATGAACGTCACTCACATTTTGTTACGCTTGCAGGAGGTGGATTAACGCAAGTGCCACCTCATGTCTATTTTGTTTCAGACTCAAGAACAAGTCTAGTTTAGGACATGAAAAAAAATCAGAACAATTTGGGGCCATATGGGTAAGGGAGAACTGCAAAACCTGAAGAGTAAGAGAGCTGAACACATTCTCCCATTGCAAAAAACAGCATTTTTTTGGGAGGGGGAGGGGGGGGAGGGGACGGGCGTAGCTACTACCTCATGGGTCCCCTGGAGTGCCAGCCACCATGACATAGTAGCTATGTTTTGTGGCACTCAAAAAATAAAACATTATGGACCAAAGGTGCAAAAAACTATTCTGAATGGTAGCCAACCTCATGACTGCATGCATGCAAGTAACAGATACAAGAGTCAACAATAATCATATTTTGTTCTTACATAGTGCTCACCGTGTACACAGCACTGTACAAAAACATTTGCAGGCACAATAAAGTCCCTGCCCTGTTGACCTTACCATCTAATTTCGATTCATGAGCAAAGGGAGATAAAGTGACTTGCCCAAGGTTAGAAGGAGCTGGCAGCAGGTTTCCCTGTTTCAAAGTCTCATTGTTTTGCAGTCAATGCCATTACTCACTGAGCCACTCGAACAATACCTCAAAACATATTTTTGTATATATTTAATTGTGGTCAGCACTGTATACATAAGGAATCAGGTGGCTACAGTAAATAGAAGATATGGAATAAAAATAAGTACACAAGACACACCTTGCATGAAGAAGTTTGGATTTTTCAGATTTCAAATTGCAGTTCAATGTTTTAGTAACATTGGTCCGAGAGATGTATAGATTTATAGCAAGTTGTAGTAACCTTTAATGGACTAATAAAGTTCTTAAGCGACAAAATGATGCTGCATATAGCGTTCTAAATGTCACAGGTTTCTTCTTCACGTGTATTGTACACTTGGAGAAAGACATCTGTGACACTTGGAAAGCAGATTACACTATAATTTAATCTATGACCTCCTGTTGGTCCTCTAAAGAGTTCTCAAAACAATATACAATTGAGATCGATCAACACAACATTTATTGAATTGTCAAAATATTTTCACTTACGTTGTATTTCCCATAACGTTACTCATATTCATTTGAACATTAAGCTGCTTCAAATTAATTGCAAACACAACCAATGTTTCCCATGGGGACCCCTGCTGGCTCGAAGGTTTATTTGCTTTACTGAATGACGGGATTGATGTTTTTGTGACTGAATCTGAATGAGAAAAGAAAATATTTTTTTAAAGATTCACTTGCAATATCGGAATGACTTTACAGGTCTAACAGATACTAATTTAAGAAATGTAACTCTACTTTTCTCTGAACAAAGACTACTGATAAAAAAATCGAATGTGATTTTCTTTTTTTTTTTTGCAAATATAGCTCAACCCCGTTAAAGCGCGGTATGCTACAGAGCAGATCTGCTTATAACGCAGTCTGAGTGTGGCTCCCGATTTAAAAGCATCTCCAAGGGTTTTTTTTTTTTTTTTTAAGCGAAATGGCCACCGCACGAGGACTTACCCGGCATCTGCAGCTCTCTCCTACTCTATACTCATACACACACACGTATGTGCGTGATATATATATTCGCACACACACACACACACACACACACACACACACACACTATTTTGTTGGCGGATAGAAGTTTTCCAAGTTAACCAGGACGTACCACGGCGTGGCACCGAGGAGTCGGACACGCTCCTTGATCTCGTCACAGCTGGGGATTTCAGGGAGTGAGAGGCTGCTCCTGGCGACATGCTGCTGCTTTGAGTGTGTTCACTGAATACATTGGGTGACTGTGCCATGTGTGTGAATGAGGTTGACTGACTGGGTTGCTCCCATGTCCTACAATATGCCTTGCGAGAAGATTCAGGAGAAAGATGTTGGCTCATCCCTTCTATGGAATCGGGTGTTACAGGACCTGACGCTAGAAGCAAGGGCAAAAGTGACAAACATTGAATTAAATGAAAAACTAGGCAGTTTTATTATTATGCTGTGGTCTATTACATCTAAAATGTGAAACATTTTACCAATAATACAGCATATCTAGTATATAGTAGGGACCAATAAATAAATACGTTCAATAAACCAGGTCCTGTGCTAAACAGGCTACATGTTGTTCTTCTGCGTGTAATAGTCCCTAGTAAGTCATATCTTTCTTCTAAATATTCTTCTCACTGTTATTAACCACTTATTTTCTTGTGTATACCTTACTCTGCAGCAGTTCTTGTACTACCCGACATTGCTATAGAACATACGTTTCTATGGACACCACTGCCACTTAGGTTCAATCCTATTTATTTTTTCCACTATTGCAAGCCCTTAATTGAAAAGAGGACCCTACACTGCAACATTATTCATTAGCAATGAGGCTACAGATAATTAATACCAGTGATAAAGAAAAGTAGGAAACCTTTAGTAGAGAATCAGGCTGGTGCAAAGTGTGACTATTCTGAGGCCAGCATTGGAACACCACATACTCTTGGCAGGATAAAATCCGTAAACACAAATATATTACTTAAGAGCCTTAAGGAAACTCAAATTGTAAAGACTGATTTAGAAAAACAGAGGTACATTTTAAATGAATGCTAAGCTTGGTTGCAAATCAGTTTAAAAGTAGAGAAATTTGGGCGCCACTTTAAGGGTGGCTTAGCATACATAGCTGCAAAATGTACATCTTTTCACATTGAACACACTGAAAGAATGACACCTATGTTATACTTGACAAGATAATGGACTGATAAAAGGCAGTTCCTATGTACAAACAGTATAATATTCCTTATCTAGCAAGCATAATAAAAAAAAACAACCTACATATTTACACACCAAAGCCTACCTGGTAAATTGATGGTTTGATCACCAAGGAATAGACGCCGAGCGATACTTCTCCTATACCAGGCCCTCGGAAAGGCCAAGATTTCACTAAGGCGACGCATGTCATATTTGAAGGAAGCAGAGCCTATATCACAAACCGCTAATGGAAGAGAGAAAAAAAAAAGAAACATCTTCGTTATTCCACCTACCTTTAAAGCTACAGTATAATAAACAAAAAGCATCACTAATTAAGCTTAGCACAAGCTAACCAATGTACTCAAGTGCTAGTGAAGCAATAATTTGTAAGACTGCTAAAACTCTGACTCAGGCCCTCATTCTCTCCCGCCTCGATTACTGTAACTTCCTGCTATCCGGCCTTTCTGCCTCTCACCTGTCTCAGAAACGAAAAGAAAAACAGCGCAAAAAAACCTCATAGTGTAGTAGAATTAAAAAATACAGGCATACCCCGGTTTAAGTACACTCACTTTAAGTACACTCGCGAGTAAGTACATTTAGCTCAATAGGCAAACGGCAGCTCACGCATGCGTAAGTCAGAACGTCCTGAACAACAATACCGGCTCCCTACCTATACCGAAGCTGTACACAAGCAGGGAGACTATAGAGCCTGTTACAAATGCCTTATTTACATCAGTTATGCACGTATATGACGATTGCAGTACAGTGCATGCATCGATAAGTGGGAAAAAGGTAGTGCTTCATTTTAAGTACATTTTCGCTTTACATACATGCTCCGGTCCCATTGCGTACGTTAATGCGGGGTATGCCTGTATATTTATGATAAAGGTGAGTATTGCACGTACATCAAGAATAAAAATAAACAGCAGGACATGTTACCACTCAACGAACTGGAACACGCCGTGGTAGCTTGGGTTTCTCTCCTCCAGTAGCAGGGGCCAGAAGTATGCTCTCTCCACTCCGGTCTAGAGTTCCTCACTTCACGGTGAGGGCCCAGCTGCCGCTATTGTAGAGAGGAGGATTCCTCTTGCCGGTTCCGGATTACTCCACGTGTGTCGATGACGTCATCAGTTGGCGTCGTTCAGAAGTCCGCGTCGCGTTACGTCTTAAGCAAATCAGCCAGGTGAATGTCCCGAACAGAGTCAAAGCTGCTCTGAGAATCAGAGCCTCAATAGGTATTGAATATGGAACGAGCCCTCTTCCTACTTCGTATACATTTATACGAAACGCGTAGGAAGAGGGTGCGTTCCATATTCAATACCTATTGAGGCTCTGATTCTCAGAGCAGCTTTGACTCTGTTTGGGACATTCACCTGGCTGATTTGCCTAAGACGTAACACGACGCGGACTTCTGAACGACGCCATCTGATGACGTCATCGACACACGTGGAGTAATCCGGAACGGGCAAGAGGAATCCTCCTCTCTACAACAGCGGCCGCTGCGCCCTCACCGTGAAGTGAGGAACTCCAGACCGGAGGGGAGAGAGCATACTTCTGGCCCCTGCTACTGGAGGAGAGAAACCCAAGCTACCACGGCATGTTCCAGTTCGTCGAGTGGTAACATGTCCCTAACATGTCCTGCTGTTTATTTTTATTCTTGATGTACATGCAATACTCACCTTTATCATAAATATATTTTTTAATTCTACTACACTATGAGGTTTTTATGCGTTGTTTTTCTTTTCGTTTATGTGCTAGCTTTGGTATGCTGAGCCATCCCATGAAAACAGCAGCATCTACCTCATCCTAATCAGGTTGTTTATTTTCTTAAAGGGTCACATTTGCACTAGCTGACAAGCACCTATTCACAATTTATGAGCGCAGATCACTATTTTTCACTCTCTCACCTGTCTCCCTTACAATCTATCCTTAACGCTGCTGCCAGTATCACTCTACTCTTTCCAAAATCTGTCTCGGCATCTCCTTTGCTAAACTCACTCTCCTGGCTTCCTACCAAATCCCGCATCTCGCACTCAATTCTGCTCCTCACTTTTAAAGCTTTACACTCTTCTGCCCCTCCTTACATCTCAGCCCTAATTTCTCGCTATGCACTATCCCGACTCTTGCGTTCTGCTCAAGGACCTTTCTGACTGCCCCATACCTCTGGAATGCCCTTCCCCTCAATACCCAACTAGCAACCTTTCTATCCACCTTTAAGACCCACCTCAAAACACACTTGCTTAAAGAAGCACATGAGCAGCACCGTGGCTAATACTATACACATGATACATAAAGCTTGGCCCCTGCAGACACACTTACCAGAATGCCCTCCTACTGTGTCTGCATGTTCATCCTACCTACAAATTAGATTGTAAGCTCTTCGGAGCAGGGACTCCTCTTCCGAAATGTTACTTTTATGTCTGAAGCACTTATTACCATGATCTGTTATTTGTATTATTTGTTATTTATATGATTGTCACGTGTATTACTGCTGCAAAGCACTATGTACACTAATGGCGCTATATAAATAAAGACATGCACACATACAATTGAAGTACCTGAGATGTTGATTAAAGTGGTATCCATTTTGCTTGCTGCTTTGCTAGCTGACAGACTTTCAAAGAAGGAAGCTCCACCTGAACGTCTCATCCTGGACAAACTGACCTTAACAAACTCCAGGTTAATACTCAGGGAATCTTTACGGCCTGTCACTGATGAGGGCTCCTCATCCACATTGCCTACAGTACAGGCAAAGAGACAACATTTGAAATATCAAATCTAAACCATAGCCTGAAAAAGTGAAATTATCAGAGCTGTATGAAAGAAGTTTCAGGTTAGCAGCGCTGCATGTGAAAATGATTCTTCAGGCACAAGTTCCTGGGCCTTAGGGATTTTGCCGCTTCACCGACCTTACCACTAAACCACTACTCCTCTCCTGGTAAGATTTGCAAAAATAAGCTCTGTAACAGTACCGATTCAAAATTATTTATTTATTTTCTTAACGTCACTTATGCTTTAGATTGCAATGTTGCTCTTGGGCAACATTGTTTTGTTCATGCAAGCACAGTACAACATGACGTAGGCTCTCCAACAACACCGTTTTCAATAACGTTTCATCTGGAAGGGCTACAACATTCTGATACTTGTAATATTCAGGGAATATTACAAGTATCAGTGGTGTGCTGGCTTTCGTGAGGTTCCCTGAACATTAATTACGGCACTATAAAGGTTAATAAAGCTTCTGTGATACATAGCAGTTAATACTATGAAAATTTACTATTCTTCTATGAAAATATTGTACCAGAAGAGAGACCGATGTATACATTTTGTTTTTAAGAATATTTTGGGGAGATACAGGGAAACCTGGTAATATTCCCTAGATCACATAATGCATACGTGGGACAGGCTGGAGTTTACAACAGAAGCTGGTATGTTCAATATAAAATGTTTAACCATTAAGCAGAAACTACTATTGTTTAGGGTAGAGGTGCGCGAGATTTACTGGGGGGGGGGGGGGAGGGGGGAGACTCGGCGCTTAGAGAAGCACGGCGCTCTTCCCCAAAGCATTTAAATTAAATGCAGAGGATCGCGTAAGTTTCCATACCTTGTCTCCGACGACTTCAAGTGACGCGACGCAATGGCAACGCGGCATCAGGTCATGTGACATCGTGTTGCCATGACCCCACGGCGTCATGTAACGTCGGAGACAAGGTAAGGGGGAGGGGAGGTGGGGGGCGCAGAGGAATGTGTTTGCGCACCCCTGGTTAAGGGCATCACAAAGGTTCATATAGGACCATTATAATGATGGTAGTTATTAACAAACCCCATGTAAGCTGTAACCACGTCTCACGTGCTACCGTTGTTTAGTGTATGAGACCGTGTGTGCAGTTTCATACATGCAGTATTCAATGGTCCATCCTACCTAAGCCACTGGATCCTTGAGCAAGCCCAGAGACTGTAGATTTCTGCTTGCCTGCTCCATACGGATGAAAAACATACAGCGAGAAATCGGACATGCAAGCTGTGAAACTCAAGCCAGATGAGTTGCTGCTAGAGCTGGTCAAATCGGACTGGCTGCTGCTGTGTCGCGTTCTTCCAAGTGGGCTCCCAATCCCTGTGGATGTGCCTGCAGGGAACACATACATCGCTAAAGTAAAACGGACTCGTGACTTATTCAGAAACTAAAAGCCTCACATTTGAATAAAAGCACAATTTACAGATTGCTTACTATACATTTTAATAAGGCGTCCCTTAATTAGGACAACACACATTTTAATTAGACTGGGAATTATTTAAACAGTTTAGATTTAAATGAAAATGCAGTTGTGTATTAGTTTGTCATTCTCTTTTGTACTTACCCTTAACACTGCATACCATCCAAACACTGCCCATTATACTTTGTTTTTTTACTTAGGATTTACTTCATATGCTATGAGATGCCACAAGTTATCTAAAGTGGGATACCTCTTCCTAACAAAACACATAAGCTGCAAACTACAGCAAGGTTACAATCGTTACACTGTGTGATCAACTAATGGAATTCATGTTAAATATGGTTTAATAAAATCATACAGAGATTTTGAACAGGGGCCATTAGTCACATTGGCACACATATATATGTGCGAATCAAAGGCCAGTAGCAGGTTTAGGTTACAGTTGTTTAATATACAGTACTTAGCATGTGAAGTCAATACACAGCTGTAGTATTTTGCAACGGTTAAACTTCATTGTACCATGACATAAAAAAGTTACGAATCTCTTATTTACAATCACTAAACAGAACTAGATATTTTAAAGGTTATGTAAATGGTACAAATTCATTGTGCAAACACACAGGTTTCATTAGTTAAACTATTAGTGTACTGTCCTGCTAAAAACCGAAGCGTGTTTACATTGATAAAAGGAGCAAAGCACACACTATATGTTACTAGAGGGGAAATGTTACAATGGGCAAAAACATTTAATGGGAGAAAACCAACATATGGTATGGTAAACATTTTAAGTCAAATTTACTAAGCAGTGCATAGCCATAAGTAAATCAATTTGTTTATACCTACTGGGGATTGGAACACCTCCATTTGGGAGCTGCATGCGACCACAGCTGAGAGGCTATACAAAGCTCAATAGAACACACAGGAGGACATTTATATCAAAAACAGGCAATGCCTGTCTAGTTATTTTTTTTTATTTTAGTTTTTCTATATCTGTTTTTATATTTTATGATTAACTTTGGCCTAACAATTTGTATTGTATTCACTTTTTAGTACTGTATTGTATTGATTCTCTGAGCAATTGCCTTAGGGATTAGTATGTCCCGGGCCCAGAGTTTTGATGACAAATACATGGATACATTAAATGAATAAGGTTATACATTATGTATTAAGACACTGCATTAACAGTTTAACATATTTTATCTTTTAGGCGAATGTAACATTTACAGACCAGATAAAAATGTGAGACAGATTTAGTTTTTAAAGAACTTAGACTGGTGGTGGCTTTGAGAATCCTAGGTAGACTGTTCCAGGTGTGAGGTGCACGGTAAGAGAAGGAGGAGGAGCAGCTGGATACTATGTTAAACCTTGGGACCGCGATCAATCGTTTGGAGTCAGATCTCAGGTGATAAGTGCTGCGGGTGGTAGGGGTGAGGAGCTTGTTCAGATAGGCGAGTAGCTTGCCCAGAATGTATTTGAAGGCAAGATAGGAGAGATGAACTTTGCGCCTAGACCCATATCTATCTCCCCATAGTCTATGATTGGCATTAGCCTCTGCTGTGCGATGCAATTTCTAACCAGCGGGCTTAGGGAGGATTTGTTCCAATAAAGGTACACCTAGTTTGGCATAGGTTTTGGATGTCAGGGTACCAATGCGAATATCTACTCACATTATGTACTGTACTAACCCCTATACTGTATATTTATATATAGGATACTAGACACTTTTTGAAGTGCATTTATTTCCACTTAGACATATAGTAAGTAACCTTTCAGCCCATTCATGTGAAGGCATACTCTGAAATATACACACAAAAATGAAAAATGTATATAAATTATGTACCTGACATTCCAGATTTGTTCATGTTAGTTTTTGATCCACTTGGCATGGAGAGATTACCAACAGAGGTATCTGAGGGGTGACCAGCCCCGAGAGTCTCTAGCTCACTTCTGTTTGAAGAGAATACCAGGTCTAAAGAGGGCAGCTTCAACATGCATTCAACTCTTGAAACAGGGAGACAGCTAAACTTGATCTGGGAAGGCTAGAGAGGAAGGAGAATTGAATTTATAGCGGTAACAAACACAGTAAAAAAAAAAATTAAATGGACGCATTATCATAATTTATTTATACAGCACCAACACAATCCGCAGTGCAGTACAAAGGACAAGAACAAAACATCAAATAAATGCAAATTAACACAGCATGAAACAAGATGTAATAAGGTCTCTGCTCCGAGAAGTTAACCATCTAAAAGGAATGGAGAGTGACACACGGATAGTTGTTCGTGTAAGGCCACAAAGAATGGTATTAAGCGTAAAGTTTCCAGGAGGGTCCTGGGTAGGCCTCTTTAAAGAGGCAGGTTTTGAGGTAACTTTTGAAAGTGTGAATGGTGATGGAGAGTCTGATGGTGCAAGGTTAGGCTACGGCCCCGCTGCACGCACGTCTGCGAGACAGCCGGCGCGTGCAGCTGAGTCCCCCGGTCTGAAGTGAGCTGCAGGGGCAGGTGTGACAGGGTGCGGCCGTGACGTCCCCCGGCAGGTTCGCTCTCATTGAATGAACCGCCGGGGGCGTGGCCTAGTGCTCCGTCGCGACTCCTGATCTCAATTTTCTTGAGAGCAGGAGTTTCTGTCAGCCCAGCACGGCGCCCCCCCTCGCAGCGGGCCCGTCCCTATTTTGGGGTGGCTCTTGTCCCTGCAGCATCCGCCACAGAGGGCTCTGCAGTAGCCAGCGGGGACCTGGCCTTAGGAGTTCCACAGTTGGGTCACAGCCCTGGAGAATTCTTGAAGGTAGGAATGAGATGAGTGCAGATGGTGTGTGGGAGAATACTTGGGGATTAGACTACAAAGGTGAAGAGAAGAGAGTGTGTAGATGAGACCTTGAAGTTGAATTTGTGGCGTATGGGTAACAATTTTCACAGTGAAGCAGCAGAAGTAGAAAGGTTGGTGAGGTAGAGGAGCCTGGCAGCAGCAAATAGGCTGGACTGCATGGGGAACTGCCAGAAGAGTGTTAAAACAACTAGGAAAAGGCTATCGTAGTCCATGCTTAAAAGTTTAAGGAAATGAGCCACAATTAAGAGAGAGGCGCAGAAGAAGTGGTTCAAAGTAGGAATGATTATGGTGTAGAAGGAGCAAAGTAGTAGTCATGGGAAAGGGTCAAAAGTACAGATTCTTGGGGAGGTATTAAGGTGGGAGAATATATATATATATATATATATATATATATATATATATATATATACATACATATACATATACAATGTAGTCATGTAGTCATGGGAAAGGGTCAAAAGTACAGATTCTTGGGGAGGTATTAAGGTGGGAGAATATATATATATATATATATATATATATATATATATATATATATATATATATATATATATACATACATACATATACAATGTTCGACAAACCTATACATTTGCTCGCCCCGGGCGAGTGGATTTAACATCGTGGCGAGCTCCTATTGGCCCAAGCAGCACACGTGTGGTACTAGGTGGCGAGTAGATTTTTTTTTTGGTTCGGCGAGTAGATTTTTTGGTGATTTGTCGACCACTGTGTGTGTGTGTGTGTGTATATATATATATATATATATATATATATATATATATATATATATATATATATATATATATATATATAATACTAATCTGTGTGCTTATATTCATGATTTAAAAATACAATATTTTTGGTTCGATAAACTAAACAACAGTGCTAATTTAAGAAAGGTTCTGAAGACTAAATACTAAAATCAGCATGTAATTGCAATAGTAGTGGGCACATAATTTCCCCTTTTTCTAGAAACATATCGACCACACCGCATGCTGCTCTATGGTGTGATCCATTTTTGTAAATAATTTGCAGTCACTCTAAAACAGGAACACCTATTAAGACCACAAGTTATGCCTAAAACAAGCATCACTTGCTCTCCAAAGAATATGTTTAAAGGTTTGGTTCTGCCTATGGTTTTTCTTTCTTTTTTTCCTTCTTGTAGGTGGAAAGCAGGAAACCGTGTTCATTTCAGCCCCTGGGACTTCCTGCTTCCAGATTATACTTGCCTCCCAAGGTGCATCCGGTGCGTCTCTGGCTGGGTAAATAATATGGAGAATTAAATCTCCAACGGCATGAGGCAACAGGAAGCTGTAACATCATCCATTGCAGCTTCCTATTGGCCCGCGTGCCACGGAATAATTAGGAATCATGGACCACCGGCAGCCCATACACGAAGGCAAGTACCATGGAAAGTCAGCTGAAATGAATGAGGTTCAGCTCCGAACACCCCGTTAATTACCTATTAGAAAAAAATATTGGAACGCTGCTTTAAACGCCTTTCAGATTTTGCAAAGCATGTTGCTTGTAAAAAGTAATTCTTGACTCCCCACTAGATTTTAAGAGACATCGGCAAGCACTTAAGTAAATATACTGAACATATACTGCACAGATGCAGCCAGACATTGTGTTCCTTCTGGAACGGAGAAGAAAGAAAAAAAAAGAGTCTGCTGTCTGTGGCTGGAAGGTGACAGCAGCTCCATGTTACACGGAATGCCCACGGCTTTTTTCAACACCACGAGGGATTGGTGTGGTCAGTTTCTGCTGGATATTGCCGGTCACAAGGAACATCAGTCTGGCTACATATATTTATACAATTCTAAAGGAATTATAGCTTAATAGTTATTGGATATGTAAGAGCTTTCTGTCTTCAGGTTATCTCGCAATATTTACACATTATCTGTAATTAGGAATTGGTGTGTCATAAGGGAGTGGTCTCAGACACCTTTAACCACATCCCTCTGTACAATACATTTTAACACATATTTGATTAAAGAGTATTTTTAACTGATTCGTCATTTCTTGCTCTGTGATTTGAGTGCATTCATTGGGGAACCTTTGGTTTGTTTTGTACATATATTTAAAGAAATTAAGCAAAACTGAGATGCAAGAACAAAAGTAGAATATACCGAGCGGTACAAGACGATCAGCAAGGGTATAGCCGATGCTGTAAGAAAGTGTAACAATGATACGCTGAAGAAGTGTAAGATAACAAAAGTATAAAGGTATAAAGAAGAGGAAGCAGTGACTTATGATTGGGGAAAGAAATGAATCACACTCAAACAAGACGATGGATCAACAATCTACAAGAAATTGTACAAACACACAGATATCACAGGGCATAACCCAGCCCTGGAGCACTGATCATGGACAACACTGAAGAGCAAAACCTTTTCTTCCTTTTCACTTCCGGCCCGGCCACCAGAAGCAATCACGTTATCAGGCAGTTCCAGAGGGTCAGCAGCCTCTTTGACCAACTATGTCAGTGTTGTACTGTATTTATATTTACTATATAACAGCAGTATCCACCCACGGCACTATTAAATAATCAAAACTGTTGGACCTGAACAACAATGTTCTGGCGATCACTAAACTTTTTGGAAATAGTATAAACAGCAAACTGCTGCCAGGCTTTGCTTGGAGAAGGCCAAATAAGTCTGTTGATGTTCAGAACTCGATAATTGCAAATAGTTATTTTTATTACGCTCTGGGTACTGAGTAGTGACATCTTCAGTAATTCAAGTTACTGGTCCAGTCTGTGCAGGTGCTGAAATCTATTTCCCACAGGGGAGATTTTTGCCTGACGCTGTATGTATAATTTGTGAATTAAAGTTTTTTGCCATCTCTTTAACATTACGCCTCACAACCCGTTTTTGTTGTGTTCCGCTACCATTTTCTATTTTGGTTATTTCCCAGGCCAGCCAATAACTGAAGCGGTTTATCATGTGCCCTATGGCTGCTTAGCAGACGTCATTTCAGCCTGATCTGTAAATGAGCCTTGTGAAAATATAAGTGCAATATAGCACTCGTGTGACAAATGGGATCAAATTAATATATACATGTGACAATAAATGAACCTGTGATAAAGAGTCCAAAAGATAGTCCTGGAGCTGCTCAAAAGGTTTTTCTGGTCTCTCCCAACCAGATATGGATTTAAGGATGGAAAAAACCTCCTGTGGCGCTGAGGCAAGGATGAGGATGTGTTCGTGGATAAAGTTCTTCTCTTTAGGCAATTACCTCAAGAAAGGAAGATAAGACATACAAAAAACACTGCAATAGTGCATTACCCAGGGACAAAATGGATGGATTAAACAGAGCAATTTAATATAAAACAATTAAACAAAAAATAATAAAATGACATACATATTATCAATATAAAACTTTCATGTGCTGCTGCACTTTGAAGATAGAACTTGCTCCGCCGTGATACAAATTGAAATCCTACTCACCGAAGGTGACTAGGACATGCACATTTGTCTTATGGTCTTTTTGCTAGGTGTATACCGCTCGCCGTGGGGTGAAATAAGCCAGTCACTGGAGGAGAATCGCCTTCTATACTCGGAATCAGCTGCTGCCAGAGTCTGGTCGATCGGCTCCTCTGCTGACGTCACCTCCTGTATCTCACTGCTACGGTGTCCCTGCGGTGCCAAAAAACCTCCAACGCGTTTCGAAACTCCTAATAGTAGGTTTCGAAACTCCTAATAGTGAGTGACGAAGAAACCCACTATTAGGAGTTTCGAAACGCGTTGGAGGTTTTTTGGCATCGCAGGGACACCGTAGCAGTGAGATACAGGAGGTGACGTCAGCAGAGGAGCCGATCGACCAGACTCTGGCAGCAGCTGATTCCGAGTATAGAAGGCGATTCTCCTCCAGTGACTGGCTTATTTCACCCCACGGCGAGCGGTATACACCTAGCAAAAAGACCATAAGACAAATGTGCATGTCCTAGTCACCTTCGGTGAGTAGGATTTCAATTTGTATCACGGCGGAGCAAGTTCTATCTTCAAAGTGCAGCAGCACATGAAAGTTTTATATTGATAATATGTATGTCATTTTATCATTTTTTGTTTAATTGTTTTATATTAAATTGCTCTGTTTAATCCATCCATTTTGTCCCTGGGTAATGCACTGTTGCAGTGTTTTTTGTATGTCTTATCTTCCTTTCTTGAGGTAATTGCCTAAAGAGAAGAACTTTATCCACGACCACATCCTCATCCTTGCCTCAGCGCCACAGGACCTCTGATCTGTAAATGAGATTTAAGGCTGTATAGTACACAGCAGAAACACTGTTTACAAGGCTGTATAAACTGGAGGCCCCATAGTAGAAAGGGAACTATACACATGCTAGTTACCCGATTGTATTTTGTAGGTTTTTTGGGATAGTAAAATCGCCCCTTCATGATATACGTATGTGTATAATTAAGAGGAAGTAATACTACAAATAACAAAAAACACGTTTGCTTTTTCTGTGTTTTTCTTTACAAACAGGTACAGACTTTGCTTCTGTGCAGTTTTGTCTTGATGGAACGACATAATAGCAGTTTAACTCTTATTCTGCCGTTGTTTTCCTTGCAATAATACATCAATGGCCTCTCTGGCAGCAACAGAGGTTTGGAGGTATAGTGTGCGGATCGTTCTCTCGGTCAGATATACTAGTTTATCATGTTAACAGAAATTGTGATGGTAACAAGATTACCACAGTGCACAAAGTGATCTCACACAAAGATGACTTACCTGAACTCTCACATAAACAACCACGTCCACAGGGAAGGATGAGTATGCCGAGGTGGAAGAAGACACCAACGAGGTTGTCGATTCTTCCATTTGATCTTGCATGTCAAACTGTCCAATATCCTCATCCTGGGAGCTCACAGCTATTCATGAAGCAAATGAAAATGGTACTTTATTCACAATACTTCAGGCAGGTCAGAAAGGTTGCCCATTTCTACAAGGTGGTGGCTCAAGTTAACACCTTTGACGTAATGCAGATGTGTATTCGCTGCAGCGTCCACCAATACAGTAAGTGCAAAGAGACTGATTGTTGCCAAATGTAATTTTCACAGATACCTTTTACTATTCTGACAGTCAACAAGGCAAACCGCTAGGGAATAAAGTAATTACTAAACAATGAGTCTATATGGCATAAACATTACAATATTCCTGCTTGTTGCAGCCATTCAGGGAACCTTGCAATGAGCTCATTTTAAGACGCGTTTCCCTTCAGTGGGGTTTTGTTTCCGACACTTCGTATAGCACCATTCTAAACTTAGAAAGATGGATATCCGTTTTCAAATGTGTATTTCCACATCTTCCCGCTACGTAAAGTGGGACCAAACGTGTCAAATAATGAAAATGTGTGGCAGCTATTTTATTCATAGAGGTAAAAGGAAGTCCTCAGAAGTCAAAGGTTTTTTTACTCAAATAAATTAATGACCCCGCAAGTGTGAATATTCTCTAAAAAAAATATATGGAAAGGTGAAGCTTATGTAGTGAAAATGATCAAATAGCAATATGGGTTGATCGACAGATAAGAAGCACTTTGCCTAGTCTGCCCATTCTTCTATCTGCTGTAAATCTCAGACTATTAGACAACTTGGTTTTTCATATGTAGTATAACAAAAAGAAACCGTGTCATACACTACAGGGATTTCAAGAAACGTTAACAGTTTGAATTATTATTATTATAACCCGGAAATGAAGGATTACTTAAATAGTTGAATTAAAAAAAATAAACATTCACGTCCATGAAAAGCTATCGTAGACCCCCTTAAAAAAAATGATTCATTCAGGAATCCTCTGGAGTCCAGAGATGATATAATGGTTGTCTCTGTAGCCATACAGCGTATATTGTTAAGAGTTGCCACAAGCTTGTTGAAAACAGTTGTGATATTGGAAAAGAGGAGCAATGCTTACTTGTGTAGTTCCTTTCAATTGGAGTGATAGGGATGGTCTCCAGTGCCTTCTCCAAGAAGTCCAGCAGGTTTGGACTGATGACCATTTCTTCAGGCAATGACTGCAGCGCTACCCAGGCATACAGTTTCGCGGTTTTGACTCCAAGACTTCCCTTTCCTTTGGCTGCAACATTGCAACAAATGTTCTCATTTAGGTTTTGCCAGCTTCAAGGTTAATATTTAGCTACATTTTTTATGTTATAGTGAGAAAAATATGCTTAATAGGAGGCAAAGAAGTAAACAGAAGGCAGCCCTCCCAGAATGAAGTGTTTAGGGGTTTTCTCTTCCGTAAAATAGAAGACTTCAAAGTAATTTCAGTGAAAGATATTTACTCTTTATTCTGGAGAAGACAAACAGGAACTCAACGTTTCAAACCCATTAGGGCTTTTTCATCAGGTAATAGGAGGTAACATATTAATACAGGATATGTGACTTACAGCGGAGTTCCATTAAGACCGCTAAAAACATTTCTCTTTCAGAAATTGCATTCTTTTTAATTATGTGACAATTACATTATCCAAAAGTTTTCAGATTAAAAAAACCCCAAAAACAACAATAATATAACGAACAATTCTTGTGGGATCAAAACATCATGGTAACCATGAAGATTAAAAAAAATTAAATAGATATATTTCTTAAACAACTTCACTGCAGTGTTCCCTACATCGTTTAGATACGATCCCTTTACTTTTCCCCAACATAAGCTACTATATATTGCCAAGGACGAGTTGTTGAGCTTCGAGACTTTTAGGCATAAATTGGAAGAGCTGTTATTTATTTTTTTAACCCAACATTAAAAATTGTAAACATCACAAGCATGAATCATTTCACTTTATGGTAAATATATTATACCTTCCTCAGTAAAACAATTGTTTTCTGCTCCCCTTTTTAAGTTTATGAGATTAGTATTTTGATGACCACTATGACCAGAGATAGCTAAACATACAATATACGACTACCATGAAAACAAATGTAAAAACAAACTAGGGCTCCGCTCAGCTAATATACATGTATGTATTTTTATCTATTCGGGGGGTGCTGTTAGGGAAGATATATGAACATAAATACTGTATACACAAGAACAGAATCCCTATTAGGAGCAACCCCATCTAATATATTAAAAGAAAATACTTTATTGCATATAATAGAAAGCTACACTCAAATATTAAAACCTATGGACGTAATACATAACCCCGAACTGATGTGGTAAGTGAAATTGTGGATAATGTGCAAAACCTCACCGTTTTAGATAACAGAATACTGCCTATATATCACACTAAAGCAGCCTGCTAAGCTGCCCAGTCAGGCAGACAGGAATTGCGTCCATAGGTTTTAATATTTGAGTGTAGCTTTCTATTATATGCAATTAAGTGTTTTATTTTAATATATTAGTATGGGTTGAGTGCTCCTAATAGGGATTCTGTTCTTGTGTACAGTATATTTACCATGAAAACAAACAGCGCAGGCAACTGAAAAATAAAGATTATGGAAACATACCTTAATTTTTAAAATTCAAATCTGTGCTCGCTTTTACTTTACCTGCAAGTTATTTGAGCTCGGGAGATAACATTTTCCCACTGATGTCACTCCAGGAATGTTCCTATTGATTTCTGCAGTGTTATCACAGAGAAGATCCAACAACTGCCTTATAGCAGGCAAAGTAACAAACAAGTTCTGACTGAATGCTCTCTAACAAGAACATCTTTATTCAGGGCCCCAATCCTTATCTCATCTTATTTAACCAGAGGACCTCCCTGAGCGTGGTTGTCCCAAATGTATTTCCTTCAGGAAATGTTTATCATGGCCCAGGAATTTGCAGGAGCAAACAGAATCGGGATACGATAATGCCGTAAGCCTATCATTATGGGAACGGTGCTATTACACATTTCACCTGCAAAGCCATTTTAATTGTCTGGACTAGACAATTCATGGGCTCCAAGAGGTATACATGGGCATTCGTGCTCCAAGGAGGTCCCCAAGGCTAATATAAACTGGAAATTGTCAAAAGAACATTTGTATCCAAAACCTGTATTTATTTATTTTTGCAATTAGTTAGCTCAGTAGTCTACAGGACATAATTTTATTTAACGAGGGCAAGTTTTATAGGTGTTGGATGAAAGAAATCTCAAGGAGGTACAGCACAAAAAGGAAAGATAAGCGAGTTAGTAGATGACATCAGGAAAGGTAAAGTACCTGACGGGACAGCTGGGGTTTGGGGAGGAAATAATGTGTTAGTCTTGCTGTGGACAGTGCTAGATAAAGGGGATGTGGCAGCATCTTTCATACCATACAGCTTGGACTCTTTTGAAAGGGTCCTTGGCAAAGACGATCCTCTTGAGGCATTTGGCGACTCAGTCTTGAACGTTTTGGAGTTGTAGTGTAACTGTATCAAACGAAAAGCACTGTTAGCGGGTACACCATTTCTGCAGACATACTGTACCGCACAGACAATACATTGAAATATATGAGTGACGTGTTACTAAATCTTAACGGTTAACACAATAACGAAAAATTGCAAAGTGGGGCCAAGTGGGAGGCAGAGGGAAGCGTCAATAAGAAGAAGTTGACATATTATGAGTTAATGAAATTTCTAAATACAGTTTATCAACATTCACCTAAAATTATCTATACCGAAAGGCATTCAATGTGGGTAAAGTTATCATTTATACGTAAACTCTGCAAAAAAGAAATTATTTAGATGGATGGAGCTTCACAAAATAAAAATACATTTCCTATTCGCAAAATCTCTACACACTTTAAGGTAATGGCATTTTTTTTTAGTTGGTAATCTGGAAAAAAGTGGAAATTAACCACAATCTTGCACAATTACAGGCTACAGCTAAACTCTCATTATTCCCTCATAAGAGAAGTAAACTAGAAGATGCACATTTGGAAAAAAACAGAATACTTGTTTTTAAGTTACCCAGTAACTTGTCTAATATATGTTATACTTACCATGTTATGCTTTCAATGATACACTTGTTTAAAAGCTTTCATTACAATCTAACAAAAATAACTGTTTCAAGTTGCAGACCAGGGACTGCATATAAAAACATAGGGAAAATCTCCCTCTTATTAAATGTATGTGCATTTGTATATGTGTGTGTGTACTTGTGTATGTGTATATACATATACAGTAGAGGCAACGTTTATTCTAACATTTGCTGTAAACTAGCCGGGTTACATTCTGGGTATGTGCTGGGTATGTTCTGGGCTAGTTTGAGGCACGTTTAAGGCATTTCTGCATTGACTAACGACCCATAGGATTAACACAGCAGGGATCCCTGGCAGTCCCATTCAGTTTGAATGGGACTGCCAGGGACCCCCCGCTGTTAATCTGATAGGCCATTAATCAATGCAGAAATGCTGGGGATAGTTTAAGGAAAGTTTAAGGCATGTATTCAGAATGTACCTGGGTGTACCTGGGTCTTTTGGGGAATTGCCACTGGTTTTTGTTAGAATAAGAGTTGCCTCTACTGTACGTGTGTATATAATGGCATTTCACTGAAAATAGTATTTTGCTTAGGTGCAAACCACTGTGGACTGGAATACAGAAATTATGGAAGCAGGCACTCCAAGATGTAGAAAAAATAAATAAGGTTTATTACAAAACTATCAGCGTTTCGGCTCTTTGCAGGAGCCTCTCAAAACACACACACAAAATACATTTTAAATTGTTTTTACCTTTACATCAACTCCAGGAATATAAAACACAGTAGTTTCTAAGTCGCTGGGCTTGGTTTGCAGTGATGACGGCACTTTCTTCCCAGCCAGTAAGTGAGTTGTAGAGGCATAGTTAGTTTGGAATTTCTTCTTTTTAGAAGGAGAGTCTTGATCCAGACTTCTTGAGCTTCGATCATAGCTCCTGTTTTAGTAAAAGGTAAACTTAACACCAACAATTTCAAGTGCTCCCAGCTTCCCCACAAAATAGCATACATCCCCAAAAAGACAACAAAAAATGTATACCCATTACGTCTATTTGATTGGCTTTACGATGCAGTTCCAGTTAGCAAAACATACTGTAGTTGTAATACACTATATCATGCAAGATCGCATACATCATTTGGAAAGTTAAAAGTGTGTTGCAGAAATTTCAAGACCACAGTGATCAGGCTGAATTCCAATGCATTTTTTTTAAAAATAAAAACATGGCACTCCTTTTTAAGGGGCCTCACTAAAATGTTTATAATGGTGAGATTTAAGAAAGAAAATATTTAATCATCTTAAAACACGCAACAATAAAATACTGCACTTTCTAGGAAGAACCATCCGAGCAGGATGAAAGGGAGTAAACGAGAGAAATGAAAATAAAATATTTACCACATGGAACTGCATCTTTAAGTAAATATGTAAAATACAGCTCAACCCCGTTATAGCGCAATCCACTACAACGTGGATCCGCTTACAACGCAGTCTGAGTGTGGCTCCCAAATGTAGAAAATTTCCAAGGTGGTTTTTTTTTTTAAACATCTATTCAATGCTTTATTGCTTACGGGCGGAGACAGACGGGCGGAGACACTCCCCCCCCCCCCCACACACACACTGAAGACATGTGGGTGCCACTGCAACGTCTGGTGAGGAACAATGGAAACTATAGACATAGTTAAGGGGTTAGATTTGCTTGGCCCCCCTCAATAAATCATGTTCATATAAGTGTCAAGAAAGATTAGAGCTGAGGCTATTAATTCTCTTGTTTATACCACCTTGATCATTAGTAAGTCAGTTTTAGGCACTGCTCTATATCAGAGAAGCGTTCTAGGAGAGGCAACACATTATTTACATGCAGTAAGACAGACAAAGTAACTCAAACACATCCAGAATCGTTCCCCCATTCAGAAGCAAGATAGTGATGCTTCAATTAAAGTTTACTGTGCATTAACTGTATCGCATCATATTGAATAGTGGCCTTTTATATCTGCAGTTTAATCACTGTAAAGTATTTGAGACGTTGGTGTACCCTTGGAGAACTTGTGTAAAACATGGAATCCTGAGTATCATTTGCCGGCTGGGAGAACCTGCTTGAGAACACAAACACACTCTCTGTGCATTCCCCCTGACTCACCACCAGCTTCTCCTGCACCGCTGGGAGAGCCTGCTTGAAAACACACACACACACACACACACACACACACACACACACACACACACACACACACACACACTGACATTGCATTCCCTCCCTGACTCACCACCAGCTTCTCCTCGGCTGGGAGAGCCTGCTTGAGATCACATGATCAGACACACACACGATCACACACACACACACGATCACACACACACACACACACACAATCCTCTTACTTGGGTGTGCAGACCGGGCAGGCTACCCCGGCGTCCCTGAAATGTTTGGCAGTGAGAGGGAGTTGAGGAAAAGCTGCTGTGTGAGGTGATCAGAGGCCGGGGAGATGTGACTAAAATATGCATGAAGAGGGAGGCTGCAGCCTTGAGCCACACACAATCCCCTTACTACTAGCAGTGTCTGCAGCTCTTTGACTGCTGGAGACACTGGGAAGGGTGGAGAGACAGACAGGGACAGCAGGAGGGAGGGAGGTGTAGCACAGAGCTATCCCAGCTCTACCCCTCGACGGATGCGAAACCCTGATTATGGCGGCCATTTTCTCCCTGCGATCCTTGTTATCACGCGGTCGCATTATGTGGACCCCAAGCATCGCGTTATAACAGGGATCAGCTGTATTTGTTTTGAATCCATTTCAAAACCACATAAGCAATACGCCTATTGTCTAATCGCACCATACCGTCTTAAAATGGTATCATCATGTTCCTGCTGAAGCGTTGTTGGATGTAAGAGACATTTCCCACTATCGATTTCCACTCTGATGTCAAGCTCAAAGTCTATGTTCCTCTCTGTGGCTGCGTTGGATACGCTCCGGCTTGAAGCAGCAGCAGGCCAGCGTTCTGTGAAGAGCTGATGGACGGCTGCAAAACCAGAAGATTTCTTCCGGGAGGGCTGCC
>NC_134483.1:441135456-441190456 GCF_040206685.1 Ascaphus truei
CTGTTTGGCATCTACAGCTGGTTAGCCTGTTTAATTCTTGTGCTTCTCCTAACACCATCTCTACCAAGGAATGCATGTTACATACTGTATTTATACTCCTCACTGAGAGCCATATGACTTTTTATATTTATTTTAAGTGTCCTAAACATCTGGGAGGTAAAGTATATTACAGCCTCAGAAGCACCTTATTGTTGTGCACTTAACTGCACTGAATCGCATATACTGCTATACAAGGCATATAGAATACAACATTATGCATTGATGCATGCTGCCCTTACACTGTCCTGAATGTTGAAGGTCACACGGGGACCTGCAGGGGAAGCTGCTTCTATGCGTATCTCAGGAAGCTCTTCACCCTCTAGCCTCGAGCTGTACAAGACAAGCAGGCACACAAGAAAGTGTTACTGTTAACATTTAGAAAGTGGGTACAAATCAAGCCAGGAAACCCAGCAAGCATTTCAAACAAATAAAATAATAATCTCTGCTGGCAGAAATCATTTGTCCTGCAGGACATTTTAAAAAGCTTAAATCCCAAAACATTGAAGTTGTTTGCATGACAGCTTTTTGGGTTTCCATTGCCCAAATATAATTCCAGGCAGAAAAAACATGGCGCTCACCCCTAATTTGTGCTATGCATTCACAAAAAAAAAAAAAAACATACTGCATGCCAATATAAATGTAATATGCACAACACTGATGGTATGTACCTAGAAAAGGAATTTGTTATGCCACTAAATTGTGTAGCTTTTACCACAGCGCTCATCTCAGGTAGCAGTGCCAGGAGACATAATAAGGCAGTTACTGGTACAGTCACTATCCACATTTGATATACTCAGAGACCAATAGCTGCAGGTACACAGGCCTCATAATATAGTAGCTGTGTCATATACTATGTGCTGCTTTTCTAGGTGGGATTGTGTTCTGCTCCTCCTGTGAAGCGCTGAATGCGGTTTGGAAAGCAAAGCAGCACATATAGGGGACGACTCGTCTTCCATTCCATCATCGACGCCGCGATCACACAATCAATATATCGGAGAGGCTATGGCACTCTGGTACTGCGGGCCCCACCGGCACTCAAGGGGTTAAAAGAAGACCAGCCGGGTGCCCCATGTGGAAGTTTTTTTTGAAGTATGAAATTGTTTTGTTTTATGCCTATTGCAATGTATCACTCCTCAACATTACATTTCTGTAACTTGCGTACCCTACTGATGTGAAGAAGATCAAGCACTTCACCACCAGAAAATACAGCGGTACTGCCACCTTTACTGCAGACCTATTCTACAGGATAACAAATGGCACACCAACAACAACAAATACCTGGTTCTTTCCGTTCTTTTTAATGGTGGCCTTCCTGAAGCAGTAATGCTTTTGGAACGATTGTAGCTTGGTTTGTATCCCAGGCCCCATTTATCCTTTAAGGAAGCCGCCTGAAAATCAACATGTTGAAAGTGTTTTCATTAGGGGTTCCCATTTGTATACTATGCAATTTGATTCACATCAGCAGCAATATTTCAGTAACAAACTCACCCTCATGCTGGATCTGCGCAGCTTTTTACGGACATCTCGGCGAATATCATTAACCGCTACAGACTCCAGGTGTTGATAACGTTGAATTTCCTGGTTTATGGTTCCTTCGCTAGCTCCAAGTTTCCTTTACAAAATGAATACAAAAATGTATTTAACATACAGTACCCCTATTTGCAATACCTTTCAAGTTATATCCAGCTGAATTGTAATTTTCATACACTAAATTTGCACCAAGTAGGAATGATTGTATTTTAACAACATTTTATTATGATTTTCGTTTCTTTTTTTTCCTTTGTCATAGAACATTAACACTTTATCTGTATTTCAAAATAAAATAAAAACCAATAGTATAACAGTTTCATTTGTGTTACCTGCACGGAATGAAAGATTTAGTTTTCTTTTTGAAGTGAAATTCCTATTGTGGCAGTGCCACCCACACAAATCTCATAGGGAACAAAAACTGAAAATTGTCACGAAAATATAAACAGAAGTGACATCACTGTTTGTTGACTGCCTGCTGGGAGTTGTAGTTTGGGTGTGGATGCCACGCATCCACAGGCAATCAGAAGGGAAAGCCCCAGTGACTACAAATCCCAGCAACCCCTGCTATAGCAGCCCTTCAGTTTCTGTAAACTGTTTCCTACAAGACAGGCAGACAGACACACACCATAAAGAGTAATCAGCATTAGTCATGTCAGGCTGAACTATTAACCCATTGGCGACCCATCCAACAATCAAAAAAAGGGTGTGTTTGCGCCGAGCACGTGCGTTCTAAATGAAACTTCTTTGTGTTTTGGTTTTGATTGAACGACTTTTGAGAGTATAATTATAATTTCAGTGACACAACAGAAGTTTCACTTAAAACGTGCGTGCTCGCCCCACACACCCTTTTTTTTTTGTAAACTGCATACGGGCAGGAGATATTCCCCACTCCCAGTATTACTCCCCAAACACTTACTTGAGATCATCAATCACTTTGGCTTGTTCATTGAGCTCCCTTATATCAACCAAACGCTTGACAAATTTTCTTCCTCTTGGGTCTGCACTCTGACTTCCAAGCTGCCCTGCTCGCCTGTAGTCAATGGTCTCCTAGTGGAAAAACACCTCATTAGATATAGCCTCCATTAAGCACGCGGTATGAATTACGTTAATTAGAACCATCTGATCTCCCTGTGAGTACAGCATGCAAAAATCACAGATTATTTAGTACAGATTTGATTTCCAAGAGTGAGGTGTCTTGGTTGAATTGAAGACTGTTACATACATTTCCCCAGGAGCGAGACCTGCTTGCGGTCGCGCGTGAACTGACAGAACCGGGAGTGTCACACATCTCTGAACCAGAGAGATACTCTACAGGGACTGAGTAACGCTGGTGTTTGGGGTTCAGGCCAAGCAGGTGATTTACAAGTCTCTGGCCAAGGGTAAGTTTGAAGCCTTCTCCAGTTATAGAACTTCCTTCTGAACTCTAAACGGTAAATAGCAATATTAGTGCTTTACACGACTCCTTCAGTCAACTATTTATTTCAGACAACAAAACATTTCGAACAGATAGTGCTAAAAAATGAAATAAAACAATACAAATTATTAACACATCTCACGGAAGAACTGCAAAAAGCAGGGGGAAGCCATATGACTTTGCCGATACCAACAGAGGTGTTAGGCGATAATACAGTAGGGGAATTAAAAAAGTCTTGAGACAGACATAAGGTAATCCTAAATATGAAAGCCAAGGATCAAATAGGGCTTGTTTTTACTACAGATGGGTGAACTAGGTGAGCCAATGGGTTCTTATCTGCCATCAAATTCTGTTTTAATTTTCTTAAACTAGTTATTTTTCAGATGTATAGGCGTCACTATTATATGGTGTGATTATGTTCCAACCTTAAAATGATCTTTGCTATAGTGAAAACTTATATACAATAACAAACTTGTGTGCTGCAACCTGGCAGCAAAACATGTTTTATTACAGAAGTAAAACATTTAAATGATATGCATGTGGGATACCCGTTTCTTGCAACTTACTGTGGATACATAAATCATGCACCATCCTTGGCAGAAACTTTTTGAAACGTGTAAGCAAAATGGCAGGGATGCACCAACAGTATAAAAAGTGACCAGAATGTCTAAATATGAAAAGGGTTTCTGCCTTTTTTGTTCCCATTTTATTACATAATTACAATACCACTTCTCCAACAGGGCATCCACCGTTTCTGGGCAACACAGTGCTCTTGTTAACATCAGGAAATAAAGTCTAAAGTGCACTATTAACATCAGGAAATAAGGTCTACAGTACACTATAAAGAAATGTGACCATCTCTGCAAAAGATTGAAAGCGCTAATCTTGGCCTAATCATTTTGGGGAGGGTGGGCAGGAGGTTTGTACCTAATTTTGATTTGAACAAGAAATGGATGTTGAGAAAGCTTAGTTAAAATACTAGCACTAATTCTTTTTTAACCTTTAATAAGGTGCAGTAAAACTATATATCACATGCAGTTATTAGTACAAAAATGAAAATAAAATAAAAAACACTGTCCATCCTTGCTAAGATGTACTACAAACGAGCACATCAATAAATAAATGAGAGCTTGATGGTACAGAACTCAAATATTTACCCAAAATAGGTTACCTACATTCAGATTTACACTGCTCACCAGATATGCCTTCCTTACTCAAGGAGTCTTTTGATTCTGAAGCTAGTAGGGACTTTGAAAATAGGTAACAAAAGCAGTGTAGAGGCTGAAAGACTGATTTTCCTCCTCTCATGAATACTATTTATGTTAGTACAAACATTAAGTTTAGCGTAATCAGTATCTGGATAAGATTTAAAGCGGCAAACCATGCTGCTTGTTTTCTTTTTCACCCACTAGTACTGTGGACCCCTGGTGCTGATCCACAGTACTACATGTCCAGCAGAAACAAGTCACGTTTGTCACTGGAAGATTTCACCAACACTTTAAAAAGCTACACTCTCTGAAATCAGGGGGTCTCATTGCTTGAAAGATGCACCTCAGCAGCGGGGTGTGCTAGCCAATGTAAAGAACTAAGCATTCCATTCTGGGGTGACTGCTGATTTTACATCGCCTAGCGTTCGAGTACATGCGAATTCAAGAAATAAGGATCCCACGGTGGAGATGCCGTCTTATGAGCAGCAGCTACTGTCCCTGGCCCTTGCCCACCAACATACTGAAATTCAGAAAATCATGGGATCGATCTTCCCGAATGCAGGAGCCCATAACAGGCAAATATGTGAGTACTTGTCTCTAGCACAAGAATAAAAAGATATATAATGGTCACATAGAAACTAAACATATCATTCATATCATGGAGCAATTTCATGTACAAACTTACTGTATGGACAGCGGGAGACATGCTGTCAACTTCATCCTCATCTGAAAGGTCAGCTATATTTACAGAATTCAGGTCAGCAATGTCATCTATATCTTCCTCTCCAGTCAGTGTAGTGAGAGTATTACCAAGGGCATTAAGTCTTTTTCCTATGTTAGGGTCCATGTGAACATCAATACCACACATCTTCCATAACACATTCAGGGTCCATGTTCCTGCGCTGCTACTTTCTAGTAAAAAAATAAATAAATGTGCAAGATTTAAAAAAAAAAAATTATAATAATAATTTTTAGTTTTTCTTTATAGAGTTTTATATTTTTTAAGTACACAAAACAAGTTATAGCAATTGGGCAATCAAGCAATGAGCTCTAAACAGCGCTAATGAGGGCCGAAATATTGTAAGAGCTGTTATGCACTACAGTCTTAAAATGAAATACCCCATTTTCACCGAACCCGGACAGCAAAGTTTGGTCATTTCGTGAACAATGCCACTTCCCTCCCCTCCCCATTACCTGCAGAAGCCTGTCCTGTTGTTCTAGAGCATACTTCATATGTTCCATCTGGAACCACACCTAGAAAGACAAACAGAATGAAACATATGTATACTAGGTCATTTACATGCCAAGTATATCATTTCTAATTACTTTAACTTTTAGTTGTCAAATGGAATGTACATTTTGGCAATATACTGCAGTACTGTATATTACTTAAACACATAACATGGACAAAATGGCAAAAACAAAACCAGCAACAGATCTGTGACTCAAGAAATACAAGCGAATTATAGGATGTTTTGGTGAAATTTGTCTGTAAAAACATTGTTAATGTTTGGATTGATTGTGAATCTGGCTACCAGAGTCAATACATTTATGATTGTTGAGACAACACAACAAAAATCTAAAAAATATATGCAGATCTGTGTTTTAGAAAAAACAGATGTCCTTACAGGAGTGTCAACTTATGAGTTACAGAAGAACTGTACATTATACTAAAGGTTGGTTAAAACTTGTGCCCCAAGTGGCAGAATATGATTCTGATTACCAAGTTACTAATCCTGCATGTGTTTCTTAGTACTAACAGTTTGATGGAGCTACAGTATCAAAGGTGGAAATATTTATATCAAAAGTCACATTTTATTGTCTAGATTTAATTACTTTTCTTGTTTATTTACTTTACATTTTAGGTGTCATACATTTCAAGACGGTCCAGCCTTTACACACAGGGTACTTTGATATTTTTGTAGTCTTAGAAGGGCAATAAATTGACGTACCTATGTGTTTGATTTTTTTTATTTTGTTTGACATACTCCTACAAATAATATACTTGATAAATAACTTTTAGTGGGACTTTGACAGAGGTGTCTCCTTCAACCAGAATAAACTACATATTAGCTCACTCCCTACGATCGCCATTATAAACATGTTGTTTTATCTTCAACATAAAAATACTTACAGGAATTCATGACAAGGTCTGTTCTCACTTCTGGCTTCCAATCATCCCAGGTTGTCTCAAAGCCATCAGCAAAGCGAAGGCAGAAGTTTTTGAAGTGTCCCTTGCTGACCAGAGACTCGGAAGAGCAGGCAGTGATCAGCGTGCTCTCAATGGTCAGGACCACAGCAGAGCCAGTATCATAATCAGCAGTGTGGTTCACCTGGGAAAACAAACCAAAAAAACTGAGTGAGGTGTTCTCTTAAAAGGCATTTTTACCTTCCTTGTCCTACATTTTTCTGATGGTAGAAGATGGGGTCATAGGTTTATAGATTTAACATGGGACCGGCATTTGATGTGTTGATATCAAATGAGATATGAAGTATATTGCCTTTTGTTGTTGTAATACTATGGGCAAAACGGTGTGGCCTTTTTATTCTTCCATGACAAAGAATACAACCCGTGTTATTGTGTCAATAAGCATGACATGGGAGTGTGAGTAACTAATTAAAACGCATAGTCTGTATTCAAAATGAAGGAAGCAGAGTGACTTTCAGGACTATTTATATAAAAAAAAGAAAAAAGGAGGAAGCTGGTTCTGTTTTGAAGATTATAACAGAAGTGCATGCATCACTGCTTTTTGTACCTGTGGTGCATTGGTGATCGGCAAACATATCCCCAGATCATTTACTGTAAGCTGAAGGAAGAGTGTTCCTAAAGCCTGAGCCGATGTCTGCTGGATTCCAGGCAGCATGTCCACCACCTCCTTTGTAGCCATATGAATATCCTTGTTCAATGCCAATCTCTGCTCATTCCAGTTGTCATAAGCTGCTTTGTAGTTCAGCCAAAATAGCACAGCTTTTAATAAGATCATAAACGTTAGTTTGATATCTGTCCCAATGATCTTTAGCATTTTGCTTTGATTATTCACATTTTATTTTCAATCCCTTTAGTGCTCCAGAGGCATGTAGCACGCCTATGAACAATGTATTATAGGCCCCTCTGGCTGCTAAGGGATTAAACATCAACATTATACTGTATGTTGCTAGCAAAAACAAATAATATACGTAAACCATACCAAATAAAATAAACCCATCCATACATTTGGGATGAGCACTCCTTTCCTCATCACTGGATCATTAACCATCAAATGAATGTGTTAATTTTTTTTTTTAGAAAGTAACTGGATCACAGTTGACAACTTTGACAAAGTGGACAAATATTTTCAAATAAACTTTAATGCTAGAATGTAATCCTGCTGCCCAAACTATTTGTCTAAGCCGCTTTATATGTGATTGGTAAATTTTCCTTGACAGATTTTTGGATATGAATACAGACAGCATTCTAGTCTATGGAAATATTACTGTTTGTATATGGCACCCATATACTCAACAAGATGGTATAGTGAAAAGGTAGTAATTTTCTCCTATTAGCAATAAGGTTATGGGGGTTGTGAAGGGACCAATGGCAGGAGGAGGTATGGTAGTGGTAATGCATAAAGCTGGGTTGTATTGAATAAGAAATGATCTGGTTGTACCTAGTAATTTATTCCGTCTCTGATTGATGTTCTTGCCTTCATGTATTTGAAAGTGGGGGGGATAGTTCCAAAACTCAATAAAGTCTCCAAAGTAAAGAAAGTCTTCTTACCTCTGTCAAAGGCCACAGGCTGTGCATAGACGATGGGTCTGCTCAAAGTAATAAGCACCGCTTCCCTGCCCGTCGAACCGCTGATCTCCTCCTGTAGCGCATTACGCAACCCGATTCGGGTTTTAAAATAAGCAACTTGGTGGAAATCAGAGCCGGCCTCTTCATAAACCTGTGCATGTCAAAGCAACAGTCTACTTATAGCTTTTAGAGAAAAGCAGCCAAGTACAGAAGACATGAAGCAATACTCGAATATGCAGAATTAAACCAAGAAAGCTTCAAAATGCTGGGGAATGTTTGTGCAGAATTAGGAAAGATAACACAATACAATTCCAAATTATCAGTATAATTGGGAGAAAAGAAACAACACATTTGGAAACTGTTCTAATTAAATTGTCCAGAATGGGCTAGAAAGAAACAATCAGCAAGTACCATTAAACGTGCAACGTGCAAAGACTTTGTATATCAAACAATATTACAAAGTGTTACACAGCAAATATTTGCCACAAATACACAGATATGTTATTAATTAATACGACATATAAGAGATGTTTCTGCATTTATCCTGCGACTTACAGTACTTTCTCACAGCTGGGGAAGCCAACAACATATTGTCACCCATCTGGTACAGAATGGGTTGAGAAAAAAATCAAAATGCAAACGGTATCCTTAAGGGCACAATAACTCGTCCTAACCTGATGTTTTACAATTTGTCCTAGTGCCAAATGCAAGTCGACTTGACATTTTCCAAAGAGTTTCAGATAGCTGCTGCTTCCCGGCAAGGCTTTAGTTTGAATGCGATTGGACAGCTCCAGTTCTATCAGTCCTGTCTCAAACCTGACAGCTCTCATGGATGGAGTCGTTGCTGTCACTTGTATGCCCTAGAAAAGTAACATGCCAAAATCACATGCACAGTAGTTTCAACACAAAGCATTTCCTCTAATGATTCCTCCTTTCACTCTTGTAATTTCAAAAGTCTAGATCACATTTGTCGAAAGATTAATAAATGAAATGAGCCCAGTTTTCAAAGGTATAAGACTTTTATAGCCAACGCTGTAAGTAAAAGGCTTATGCCTGAATTTATTGTGTCTCTGCAGGGTAGCGTTGCCTTTATATTATAGGTTTTTTTACTCACTTGTTCATTAGAGGTAACAGTATATACAGAATTGTGTGAGTACATATAGAGAGATTTCTATATTTATATCTAGTGGTGATTTTGCAGGGGAAACCTCAGCGAAGTAAAAATGTGTTTATATGTAAAGTACAACGAACAGAAAAATATGGTAGAAATAAAAGTATTACTGTCCCAGACCCATGCCTAACAATTTGATAATCAGTATATGATGATTCTTGTTGATCACCTAAACATGTGGCAGATCTGAATGTAAAGGTTCCGGAGCTCAGAACACACACACGAAAAATTCTGCCTGAGTGCTGGTTCCAAAAAGTAATACAGATGTGTGGGAAGCAGTCACACCAGTTGTTGCAGTAAAGTAGTGGTGCTCAACTCTAGTCCTCTAGCAAACCCCAACAATGCAGGTTATAAAGATATCCCAGCTTCAGCACAGGTGGCTCAATTAGAGGCTCTGTTGAAGACTGAGCCTCTGATTGAGACACCTGTGCTGAAGCAGGCACTGATTGAGACACCTGTGCTGAAGCTGAGATACCCTGAAAACCTAGCCTGTTTGGGGGGGGGGGGGCTTGATGTCTGCTGTTGAGCACCCCTGTAGTAGCGGATAAAAGCAATAGACGAATGCACAAACTAACATTAGCAGTAAAAATGCAGACCAAAGTGCAGGCCAGAAGCATACCTTAAATCGCAGGTTTAAGGAGTAGAGCAGAATTTTAGGTTTTTCTCCATCTGTCGGTCCATCATGTTCATTCCAAAGAGGAATAGGCTGCTCTCCTCCTGAGGATAGATATGTTAGATATGAGGCCCCACTGTTACATTTCTGTATTCCCAGTGGCACACCAACACGAAAGATAAGCAAGGGAATCTACAAGTAACCATAATCTACTTTATCCCAAGCCTCCATATAAATATCAGATAGTGTACGATTAAAAAATTAAGGTGCAAGCATGTTCGCACTGAAAGCTGCTTGTGTGTGTTTAAGTTATGGTGAGTAAAAAAAAAGTGACAAAAGTCATTTCGACCTTAATGGGTCTCATTAGTGTGGGGTTGGTTATACTGGCTTTGCAAAATGAAGCAGAGGATGGGTTTTACCATACTTAGTTAAGTTATGGTGGGTAAAAAAAAGTGACAAAAACCCTCCACATAAAGCATATATCAAATGGAAATATTACTGTATGCTCATTTGCATGTCTTAGACAGGTCTGCAACCCCACCTTTCACCATTATCACCCAGCACACAGTGCTTCCACTGCGGCAGCATTAAGATCAAAACGGCTGTCTGTGTGTGGGTGGGTTTACTGGCTATGCATCCTAACTCAGACTGTGCTCAAAGCTGTGAAATGCAGCAAGCAAAAGCTTACAGGGGACCATGTTATACTGTTTTGAAGCAAGAGGTGGCACTGTGTGCTCATTTGCATGTCATTTCCCAGAATCCCTTGCTGCAGTGGAAGCACTGTGTGCTGGGTGATAATGGTGAAAGGCAGAGTTGCAGACCTGTCGAAGACATGCAAATGAGCATACAGTAATATTTCCATTTGAGATATATATATATATATATAGATATATATATATATATATATATATATCTATATATATATAGAGAGAGAGATATCTATATAGATATCTATCTATCTATCTATCTATACTGTATATCTATATCTAGATATATATGTGTGTGTGTGTGTACAGATATATTGATATACTTGCTATACAGTATTTACAAAAAATCTCTTAAATTATTCTAATATAATTATAGGCATCTTAACATTAAGTAAAAACCCAGATTTACTATTACTTCACATTGTACTATTCTGTGGTTGAAAATAGAAGGTCGATTTCATCTTTTTATCTAATAACAAAGGACTATATTTGCTAAGCACTTAAGCCATAAGATACCTTACTGCCAATATGACAAGCCGTAAGTAAACGGACTGTAGGATGCCTAACGACTTAACACTGCTTAGTAAATATGGCCCATAGTTGTACAGCTCAACAAAGACTACTTCTCTTAAACCTGCATTTAATATAACTCTTTTGTAGCAGTACATTTTTCCTTTGTAATCAGATTATTCCAGAGTTCCTTTTAAAATACCTCTGAATCAACACTGTTTAAAATGCTGCCTAGTGTTTAAAGGTACTCTGAGCACTTTTGCAGTGGCGAGAAAAAATTTGTGAACCCCAATGATAATTACGGAAATTCCATAGTTTTTCCATGATTACCTTCTTTAATCAAAACCGGTCTTTTCTGTAATATAAACCCTATTGGATATTTAACAATTCCATGTGATTTGAAATAAAATGATGTATGAATTAGACAAACAATGAGTAATTAAGAGTCAAGGTATATGCAAAAGTAAGTGAAATCCTTGTTTTATCAGCTTAATTATAGGGGATAATTAGAATCAGTGTTTAATAAATAATTAGGTAGATCTTCAGGTCTGAGTTTGGGAGGCCCCACTTTATATAAAGATCAGAAACTTTGTGAGTTTAGTCTTCGCCATACAGGTGTGTGGAAACACGCCATGCTACGATCAAAAGAAATCTCTGAGGACCTCAAAAAGCAGTTATTGATGCTCATCAGTCTAGGAAGGATTATAAAATCATTTCTAAGGATTTGGGGCTCCACCAATCAACTGTCAGATAGATAGTCTACAAATGGAGAAAGTTCAAGACCACAATCATTCTAACCAGGAGCGGTCGTCCTACCAAAATCTCACCAAGAACAAACCGGCAAATCATCCAGGAAGTCACAAGGAACCCAAGAGTAACATCCTAGGATCTGCAGGCCACTCTCGCCTTGGCTAATGAGAGTGTTCATGACTCGGACAATCAGAAAAAGACTGAACAAGAATGGTGTTCATGGAAGGATAGCTAGAAGGAAACCAAAGATCTCTAAAAAGAACACCGCTTTCCGTCTGAAATTCGCTAAAGAGCACATAGATGATCCACAAGACTTCTGGAACAATGTTTTCTGGACAGACGAGTCAATGGTATAACTTTTTGGCCTTAATGATAAACATTATGTTTGGTGAAACACAAACAAGGCTTTCGAACAGAAGAACCTCATCCCAACCGTCAAGCATGGTGTAGGGAGTGGGATGGTTTGGGAGCTGCTTTGCTGCCTCGGGACCTGGACAGCTTGTCATCATTAACACAACCATGAATTCTGCATTGTATCAGAAGATTGAAGAGGAGAATATCAAGCCACCCGTCCGTGAGCTAAAGCGAAAGTGGGTCATGCCGCAACACAATTATCCTAAACATACAAGCAGATCTACAAAAGAATGGCTGCATTAGAAGAAATTCCGCATTTCACAATGGCCTAGTCAAAGTTCAGACCTATACCCCATCAAAATGTGGCAGGACCTGAAGCGAGATGTTCATGCAAGGAAGCCCTCAAAGTCACTGAGTTGAAGCATTTCTGTAAGGAGGAATAGGCAAAAACTCCTCAAAAACCGATGTGAGGGACTGACCAGCAGTTACAGGAAACGCTTAATTGAAGTCATTGCTGCTCAAGGAGGTGCCACCAGGTTCTGAATCTAAAGGTTCACATACAGTACATTTTCCACACATGGATATTGAATGTTGAATCATTTGTGGATAAATAAATGTTGAAAATGTATCGTGTTTTTGTGTCATTTGTTTGATCAGGTTATCTTTATCTAGTATTAGGACTTAGATTAAATCTAATAACATTTTAGGTTTGAAATATGTGAAAATCCTAAGGGTTCACAAACGTTCTCGCCACTGTACATGAAGCATGAAATATGTTGTTCCAAACAGCACATCATAGCATATCTTTTTTGCATAAGAAAGTATTTTACATGATTACTTAAGTAAGTTTATGGAACACACAAGGTTTAAAGGTGTATAGCATTTGCTCACACTGTCATTAGAACGGTTTCCAAATGAAGAAATCTCAAAATATTTCACATAAACTGAATGATTTTAATTCAAGAGAACAGTAAAACTACAAATGAAGATACAAGATGGCAAAAACAAACCTGAAACTTTCTGTATAACTTCATTGACCTCTTTCATAAAGACTTTCTGTACAAAAACCAAATGGTTCAGAAGGTCGGTGGTGAGGTTATGTTCAAAGGACCCAACCTGCCAAGAAGACGAATAATGTATTAGTATCATATCAATACAGGTATAATTCAGACCTGACAAACACCCTTTCTGAAGCTTTGAAGTGCTGGTTCTATTACAAACTCTGTAAAGAGTCATGAATATATCCAAAAGTACAACCACCAATAGTTTTATAGCCATATTGACTTTACAACAACTAGAAAGACAATCATTATGTGAAAGACTTTTAGGGATAGGATGCTTCAAGAAGCATCATGTGAAGCATTAGATGGAGTACGGGAAATTCACAAACGGCTTTTTTAATGTGTACAATGATAATGAGTATCTGGTATGCTCTTGACAACGCATTCTCTTAGAATCTGTTATCTACTAAATACTCTGTGCAAAACCAATTTCGTATATTTTTATACATATCTTACCTCAGCCACACAACGCAAATAGTTTCCTTGCAGATAGTAGCCCTGTTTGGCAGGCAGGTCATCCATGCTCCAAGCTTGGTCTGAATAGCTGTCATGCTCTTCCATGATGTATTTCCCTGACATGGTGACTGGAGGTAGGTTAAGACTGGCAGAGGGGTGAATTGTTGACATATCCGTGGAGGAGACTTTTGAAGTAAATCGTAACCTGTGGTTTGGCAACTCAAAGGTAAATCGGGTTTGGGCACCTGCAAAATGGTAAGACACAAAAATATACCTGCTGTTAATATTACTGTGCTGAATCAAGAGGTGCACTAGTAGCAAATGGTAACTTATTGCACTGTACATGACAAAAGTATTTAATTGGTAAATTGCAAACTTTATTTACTGTATGCAAACCATGTCACCACCAGCATGTTTTGAGCTATGTTGTATGTAATGTATGCACACACATCTAAGTAAGTGTGAGTGTGTGTGTAAGTGAGTAGATGAATCAAGCTCGTTTTGATGAAAAACAAAAACAAAAAAACAGTGCATGTTTTATTTTCAGATGAGATCGACTGTGGAGACCTTTATTAAGATACCAGTGCAGCGTTGAACACAACTTTTTATACGTCCTGTGGCAGGGAGTCACACAATGGCAGCTCCCTACAGATAACATGCTCAACAAGTTTTCACTTTCAATACATCTGTGACGTAGGGGGCTGCCATTCTGTGATTCCTTGCGACGAGGGGTATAAATAGTCATAGTGTAGCACTGTACTGGTATCTGGATAAAGGTTCCATCGAGGATCGAAACGTTGATCTCACCTCCAAACAAAACATGCAGTTTTTTCATCAAGATGAGTGTACCAGATTCCTGTTTTGTTTTACCTATGATTTTTTGTGTGCATCTCTCTGTAACCGTTACTTAGGAGAGTGGGGAGTGAGTGAGTGTGTGTGTGTGTGTGTGTGTGTGTATACACACACACTATAAATTCAAGTACCGGTCATTCCATGGCTTTTCATCCTTCCCATCTTGTACTCTGCTTTTAGAGATGGTAAAAGTGCTGCTCCAATAGCAATGCCATCTAACATAGCGCTGAATTTTAAGACAATGGGCTTCTTCTCCAGGCCTTCTGGAAGCTGGGGAAATTCATTGGTTTCAATTGGAATTTGGTTCGCGCTTGTTGGGGTCTTTTCAGAAAGCAATGGAGTTGCAATGTCCTCTCTAGTAGGTGGCACTCTGTCAAAGTGAAAATAGTTTGGTTTACTTGATTCATCAAGGTTCAATTAATTAATACCTTTTGTCAAAGCTTTAACATTTGGTCATTAAGGTTTTGGACAAATACACAACATCTTTATACAATCAATCTCCACTTTCTGCGACAAAAGGGCTCCAATGGAGAATTATTTGAGGTAACAATAGTTGTGAGATGACGTGCAGATACGCAACGGAAGAGATCGCAATAGCTCCATTTGTGACTGTGTATCAAAGAATATGTTAATTAAGCTCTTCTGGAGAAACTTTGTGGGCCATTTTACAATGCATCTTGAACCATTCAATGGGGATTTTTATCTAGGGACCAGAAGGGAAGAAAGATGATTAAAACTAATTTACAATGGGAATAATTCAAATATTAAATGAATGCAGTGGGACTGTCACTACACAGTTTCAGAGTTTGTTGTAGTTTTATTTTTGTACCCGACTGTCAGCAGAGAATGTAAAACAGAGCTCCACTGTCTCTCCTGCTCCTATTGATGGAAGATTTCAAACTTCAACTAATTAAAGTGACTGCAAGATAAACTTCTTACATGCACAAGGCAGACTTACATCTCTCTCTCTATATATATAACTATATATTTATTTATTCTCAGAAGTCATTATCACCATTAGTATAGTAAAATAGCTTGTTAGATCTGTGCGACATGATGTGAGTTTTCCATGACCTCAACAGAAGTTTCTGTAAAATGCACACAACTTGAGACATCATGGCAGATGCAAATATATTATATGTAAGGTGACCATATTTTGACAAAGAGGGGTCAAATACAAAATAATTTATCAATCATCTTTCTCACGCACCCCATCTTCCTGTCCTCCCCCCTTTCTATCACTTACCCCCAACTCTTCCCCTCCCCTCTCTCTTACACCCTCTTTCCCTGACTCACTCAATGTTCCCATTACACACACAAGGCTCCCCCCCGCAACACAAACACACATGCAGCTCCCCCCCCCCAACACACACACACACACACACACAGCTTCCCCCCTCAATAGATACACACACAGCTCGTCACCCAAGATGCACACAGCTCCCCCTCTCAAGAAACACACAGCTGCCCTCTCCCCAAGCCCCCAAGACACACAGCTCCCCCAAAACACACACAGCTCCCGCCCAACCCCAAGACACACGCACAGCTCCTACCCTCAAGACACACACAGCTCCTAACCCCAAGACACAAAAAGCTGCCCCCCAAGTCAAAACACAGAGATCCACCCCAAGGCACACAGCTATTCCCCCCCCCATCCCCCTAAGACACACACAGCCACCACCACCCCTAAGAAACAGACAGCTTCCCCCTTCTCCCCTCAAGAAAAACAGTAGACTAAAACACCTCATATGTTCCGGTTTTGAAATTGCTGCTCGAAGAATTTTGGAACAGCAATTTCGAAATCGGAACATACGAGACGTATTACTCACCACTTCAGGACACTGAGACAAGCACTGAAAAACCGGTGCGCATGGTCACCTTAATTATGTCTCCTTGTCCTTGATTTTAAGAGTTAAAAAAAAAAAGTTCAACATAAATTACATTGGCCACATATTTCGTATGTTACAATTTAGACTGTCAGAATTAGAACGCTGTTTGGAAAGTCGACAAAAATCGTTCTGCTTACAACCTCGAGGCACGGTGTAACTCGCATTGTCACGGTGTTACTCGCATTGTCACGGTGTTACTCGCATTGTCACGGTGTTACTCGCATTGTCACGGTGTTACTCGCATTGTCACGGTGTTACTCGCATTGTCACGGTGTTACTCGCATTGTCACGGTGTTACTCGCATTGTCACTCACATTGTAGATGGCTGCCGGATGAGGTCGGAGATCTGCTTGGAGAGCTGGTGAGAGCTGCGTACCATCATGCTGTGCAGAGTGGCTGGGTGTTGTGGAATGTTGATACTGATTACTCCTACTTTGAACACAGCAGCATTGCTTGTTCTCAGGCCTCTTTGAGCGCTATAAAGAGCCTGAGATTTGGCAATGCTGCATTTTACCACCGTTCTGCAAGAGTGAGAATGAAACCGTTATATTTCATTTTGAAAGCGAAGTGAAATGTATTAAGTCCCAGTTAAACTAAATGCATGCCTTCAGACTTCACCATGTATTTCTGCACATATTCTTCTCAACACTGATGGGGTTATTTATTAAACTGCGATAGTGCTGATTGGGACACGAACACATGGACATGCCAATCTAAATTCAATGAACAACCCCTGAGACACATACAAAGATGACTGGCATCTGAATGCATCACATACAACGTTTTAAATCTAAGTACAGAGCAATACAGATTTGGATATTGTATCATGTGCAGAAAAATAATACCATTTTTGGCTCTCTCTATGATCTCACAATATTCCAGACAAATGTGCAATGATTAATAATATTATTCATTAACTAATATTAATTATTAGCATGTCTCTTGGGACCCTATTCTCTAAACAGGTGTGGAGGATTACACACTACTGTTATATAATGTATTGTGATCATTTCAACTATACGGTCCTCAACAGGAGCAGCCGCTTTATCTTTCAGTTTACTAAAACCAAAGAAGGCTGCGCAAGAAAGACGGAGTGATGTGATAAAATAATATGGTTATAAATCATTTACTGCATGGTCATAGTACTCCTGGCAACCTTTGCTTATTAGATGCATGACAGAGCTGCTGGAGGCAAATATATTAAAATGGCTCCTACAGGGTTCCTCAAGATCCGTCCTCGAGAGCAACTAGCAAGCCAGGTTTCCAAGGTTTTAGCACACATAGCACACTTAATTAACCAATCAACCTAGCTCTAAGTATAACCAAAGAACTTGCTTAGGTAGGCGGTACCCCGGCTTGTTGGCTGAGTTGAGGACTGAACTTGGGGATTCCTGGCTTCTGGCAATACATGACTATACTCACCCACTAAGTCCTTCCATTTTTGTATTTGAATGCATTGGTTTTACTAGCACTGTATATTACCCCAGCGGTTAACTGCCTCTGACATTATCAATGTTCAACCAGCAGTGTAAAAATGACCCACTGAACACAAACAGCCTTTGACAACACATCACAATATCACAACCACTGAACAATTAAGGTATTGGGACATACAGAAACTCTTGTTTGGCTGTGCTTGTTGGAGATGTAGGGAAATCCTCCAGTCTATAGGTCAAGTTTGAAGAAAAAGAAACCGAAGAATAAACATTCATGCAAAAGTAGTCAGTTACATACTGCAAGCCAACAATATGACTTTAGTTGGAAACAATATGTTCAGGATCGTACATGTGAACAAAAAAATACTGTACAGCAAAGCCCTAAATAAATATGCAAAAGATACATTGTATTTAGATGTATTCCTTGAAACACAGCATAGAGAGTTAGATAAACAAACCAGAATTATAAACCAAACCAGAATTAGAAGCTAATTTTGTCAGTGTGTTAGATTTAGGTTGAGAATAATTAGTGGTCAGTGAAAAATCTTTCAGTGTCTGGTTATCAATGAGCAGCGGTCGACAAATCACCAAAAAATCTACTCGCCGAACAAAAAAATCTACTCGCCACCTAGTACCAAACGTGTGCTGCTTGGGCCAATAGGAGCTCGCCATGATCTTAAATCCACTCGCCCGGGGCTTGCAAATGTATAGGTTTGTCGAACACTGTCAATGAGTGTTTGGTTATTCATGAAAAAAACTATTTTAGTATTGCCCACTTGTAAGGGTCAGGTTGTCATATTGAGGGTTAACAGCATTCAGTAACACGTCACGTGAATATGACTGTCATTACACTTATGAATCTAAACAGGATTTGCATCTCATTAACCGAAGGGTTAAGTGCTATGAATGCATGCACTGTTGAAGGGACCAGGATTGCGTTGTAGGCATTTTACAGCAACCCGGGGTTAACTTCAGCAAGTGGAAACGTAACTGCCCTGCATATCTAAATGATGCTCTGGAATGCATTGCAGGTCCCTAAAGGGGTGAAATGGTAGAGAAAGAAGAGATCATTCAAAATAGAAAAGAAGTGTTAAAGTAGCTATCCTCTCGACTAGCTGTAAAAACATGTTTGTGACGGAAGAGGCAGATTTGGCTGCTATTAAATAAAGGTTAAGCCCCCCATTACCCCTACCTATCAACGATATGATGCATTTATTTATGTATGTACAGTTTATTGTACCAGTCCTATATATGTTATTCTTAAAGTATGTAAAACAGTGATGTACAGCTCTGGTCAAGAGGGTGGACATACAGGGGTTATCTCTCTTGCAAAAGGAGCTGTAATCACATCAATTTGGTATTGTTGGCCTGGACACTTTGATGGGGTTAGGCCCATTGTTGAGGAACCAGGGAGAGGTCGACCACCTGCTGAGTGGACTTGTTCTGCATTAAAGCTGTAACACCTGGGACTATATCTGTATTGTATGACTGTGGAGGGGAATTGTGTGGGCATTGTCCTGTATCTGCCTACATCCTGTTGACTATGGTAAGAATAGGAATGATCATATTTTGGCATGCCATTTTGGGTTTCCTGGCCCACCTTCAACCCCAGTCAACTATTGTTCCTACCTAGCATCCTACCCGGCCTCTCCCTGTTTGGGACAGGGGTATAAATACTCCTCAGCCTCAACAGAGTCAATCTGGACCTGATGCCCTTTGTGAGGGCTGTGTGCTGACAGAGCTGACAGGCAGCCAGCAGAAGGGAACTGAGGAGACCCAGTGCAGGGGTCAGAAGGATCCGGTGGAGCTGCGGTCTGTGTGTGCAGCGTTGGCCTGAGCTGTTTCTAGTGAATCAACGGTGGGGAATTTAAAACTGCTACTTAGCAGAGAGCAAGGCAGTGCTTACCGTACTACAGAGGACAGCAGCGCAAGTTGGGAACGCGTATTGGGGTAAGTTTCCGGATGGAGATCCCCGCACCTAGGACTTTAGGTTGTTCCCCCAGTTAGGTGAGTTTGTGTGCGTGTCTTATTTACTGGAAGTTTATGGAAACTTTTTCCAATACATTCACTTTTGTTTAACTATGCAGTTCTGCCTAGTGTACTAATCCCTGGTGTAATTGTCCTGGTCTCCCGTGACAATATTTTCTCTCTTTTTACCACTATCACTGCTATTCCACTGTAATAAATTAGTAATTGCCCTCTTTAAATTCTGTAATTGCATTCTGGTGACTTATTTTTTCTTTCAATGCGTCCCCTAAGCAAATTAAAAAGGCTGCTTCCATCCACACACATTAAATCACAGGTTGCCGATACCACTGCTGATTTAGATCAACAGGTGAAACGTAGCTAAAACAATTAAAAATGAAGAAATAGATCAGCACCATATAAACAAAGTTTCTGTCATGAATTCATTTTTGTTTTTGTGGCAGACTGCTGCTTTAAACACTAAAGATTTCATACTACTACAAACTGTAAGAAAAAGGAACGCATTATCTTGGGTCAGAAAAAGGAACGCATTATCTTGGGTCAGAAAAAGGAACGCATTATCTTGGGTCAGAAAAAGGAACGCATTATCTTGGGTCAGAAAAAGGAACGCATTATCTTGGGTCAGAAAAAGGAACGCATTATCTTGGGTCAGAAAAAGGAACGCATTATCTTGGGTCAGAAAAAGGAACGCATTATCTTGGGTCAGAAAAAGGAACGCATTATCTTGGGTCAGAAAAAGGAACGCATTATCTTAGCTAGAACATTTTGTATCGCCTCAATATGGTTTATTCATCTCCACTCAATTGATGGTTTCGAAAAATTACTATTACCGAAAACAATACATACACAATTCCACTCATGTTTATAAAACCTGATTAATGATATATACATACAATACAGTATTTCTGCATCTAGACATTTAGGCTGAACGCACCATGCCGGATACAATCTCTGAAACCTCTCCAATGCTTGCCCAAAGTATGAAAAACAAAACTCACTGGATGTTTGGTGTAATACCCTCCAGGAGGACAATATTTACTCCTCCAATATGAGCTGTAGCACAGGTCTCTGTCATCTTCTGGTGCAAAACATCTAAAAACAATAAAGCAGGAAAAACTATTAAAAAAGTCATTTTGTAGCTTTGTTTTAAACTATTAATTTTCAATGTTATTGACATTTCATGAATCTTGAAATGTTGTAACCTACAGCACACAAACGATCAATATAAAAATGCTAGGAAGATGTAATTTCTTAGCTGTGATACTGGTATCTCAAGTGCCATTATAGATGAGATTCCATGGATTCAGAATCTATTTTGACTTGTCAGATGAGTCAGAGTCTATTTTGTAAGTAAATTGTGAAATCTGTGAATTGATTATAGAACACTTTGGGTACAGAATGGAACAAGTCCAAGGCCAAGATAAGAACATGGGCTTTGCGCCCAGACCTATTGTTAGATACTGATGAAGGACAATATGTTTTTTCTGCTTATATTGGTTATTATTATTTTATACTAACACTCTACGTAGAGTTTGGCTAACCATGTTTCTTTATTAGGTTTTGCCTAGAACTATTTTAATCAGAACAACTGATTCACATCGGACAACAGATGCCATACATTCTCATAGCTTATATTTATATGCCTATTTAGTCTGCGTACCTGCAGATCTGGAGGTTTATTATTTTGCATTTTGAATAAAGATTAGGAACTGCTGCTAAGAGATTTCAGTCCGGTGCTTTATTTCTACTGAATGGAAACACGAGGATCTACATACAAATAAAAGGATCGTTCTACTTCCATCATTTTCACACATGCACCGATATACATTACAGTATCTAAGCCTACACAGGTAGGTAACAGGATAATTATGACACTAAAAATCCGAAGTCTCCATGTGGAGCAGATTAGCAAATAGTGCTATGGGGTGAACCAAAATATTGGACTTAAACACCAGATGTGGGCAATCCAGGGAAGCCACAATATTTCACTGTGACACTACAAGATCCTCGAAACCCGTGTTCACTTTTCCTACCTTTCATTTTTTCTTTCAAGGTAAAACTTCCATGAATCTTCTTGAGCTCAGACTCCATGGTCAGCCCTCCAATGTCGGCCTCAAGATGTGTGCGGTTCACCATGCCGATACCGAACACTATCAGAGTGACGTGCTGAGGCTCGGCTACAACCAGGCTGCGTTTCCTCTGGGTTTTGTTAAAGCTGCTGTTATCTTGTTCATTCTCAAACACCACCCTGCACATGGGTTCAGAAGGACTACAACCTCCTAAACAGTGTTAAAAAGCATACAAAACTGTACTTAATTTCAGTGAATTTTACAAACGTCTAAGATACACCATCATAAGTTGAATTTTTATATAGAGCCAACCCTTGCCAACAAAGAGACATATACAGTATACTGAATGATTATAATTTAACTATCAGTTATGTTGAATGTCTGCATATGTATGATGCATGCACGAAACACCAACTATTTGTAGCCTACAATTTACTAGATCTTTCACAGCAGCTTATAATAATATGTAATCATTTTTGTACCTGCTGGACCAAGTGGCTCTGACGTTTTCTCCAAAAACCCTGTAGGATCAGAGATAAGCGAGTAGAAATTGAGCAGTTTGTACATGTTCTGCCAGCACTCTGCAGATGGCTCACTTTGTTCAGACACTGTTATGGAATCAGAGTCGTCCATGTGAATGGCCATGTGATCCACTGCATCTTTGGAGCCCTTTCGAGACACCTTGGAAGTCCTCCTCTCTGACCTTCCCAGGGTGTTCTTGTTTCGAGACTCCTTCTTGTTGGTTTCATTGTTGGCTCGTTTGTTCTTCATATTATTTACTCTGATGCCCCCATTCAAACTGCCCCGAGAACTACGGCTGAAGTCAGAGGAACGGAAATCTCTGTGTTTCCTGGTCTTGAAGGTAGGTGTCGGAGACGCTGATCCAGCTGTATATCTGCTAAGTTTGATGTCAGTCTGGGTGGCCTTGATATCGTCTATCATTGTACTAAACTGATGTATGAGGCGGACCAGTGCCATGTCTACATGCTGACTTATTGACTGGCAAGAGATGGTGAAGTTGCAGTGGAAGGTGTTGTAGTATCGCTTGCTCAGGTCATGGAAGGAAAGGGCATTAGTGGAGTTCTGTGGTGTACACATCGACTTCTCCATAATAACAGCATTGATACTGAAGGTTTCTAACATCAGTGCTGGCTTAAACTCAAGAGGCGGGAGATTGATGGCTCCTTGTCTGAGAAACAAAATAAAGCAGCATAAAAATATGATAAATGATCAAGTTAACTTTACTAGTACTAATAAAGCAGCCATACAATTTTTCGGGCAGTGGAAGACAAAGGAGATTTCAACAACCTAAATCTGAACATGCTAAATCATATAACATATTAAGCTAGTATATAGCTGCAGCCACCAAAAGCACCTTGACCTAAAGGACCATTCTCCATTAATACAGAGACGAAATTATATAGTCTGAGTGATGAATGAAGTGTATAATGCATAAAATGTATACAAAATCCATAAACTCATTGAAACAAATCTCATGTGCAGTCTCATCACCGTTTACTGCTGCGGGCACACACACAAAAACGCGACTGCACACACAAATAGCAGACCTTCTGGCTCTTTTACTCCTCCTCTCTTTCGATGTATCTGAATCAACAATATCAGCTCTGAGACAGTCCAAAGTGCCAGAGAAGGAAAGATGTTCACCAAAGTACATTCTGTAGCTCAGGGGTACAACATCTTGAGACTGAATTCCTGTATGGCTTAGCAGAGGTTTAAATACCACCTGTAAAAAGTTAAATAAATAGGGCATTACTTCTAACTCTGAACTTACCTGGAAGAAACATGCACAATTAGCAGGAGTTGTATAAAATGAATAAGAGGGAAGTCAGAAGCAAGATTCAAACATTGATCTATTGTCTCCATGACATGCAAATATGACCTGCATAGTAGGTTTTGTTAACATGATGGGAACAGATATATATATATATTTTTTTATGTATTTAATATATGAACAAAAAGTCTGTTGAGACTTCTTTAGGCTAAAGATGAATAAAAACAAAGCCTACACAAGCCGTTGTTATGCGGTCATGGAAAACATTTGAATATGGCAAGACCCAGAGTATCATAAATGTTTCTAGATTTGTACAACAAAAGCCCTTTACATACGTCGTCTTTAACCACATACTGTATGAATACACTAAGAAAATACAACAGCAATAGGTGCTATGGACAACAAATGGTGGTACAACAAAATTGGGAAAACGTTCTACACAAGAAAGGTGGAAAGGGTACTTTCATATCATTTATAGCCAAGACAAGCAAATTTGCTTGATACATAAGGGAGGAAGATCATAAATCAAGATAACCACAGAATTTTAGAAAAACAAATGCAAAAAGCTACCAGCATACTGTACACAGATAAAAACCTCATAAATTCAAACAAAAACAAGAAAACCAAGTACCACTTGTTACATACAATTCTCAACTAGAAGTCTGTGCAGAATAGCTAAAGATCTACAAACAACCCTCCATCACGATAACCGATTGAAAGAAAGCTTTCCAGAACCACCCGATATCTCCTATAGACAACCACCAAACGTGAGATAACTTATTCTAAGGAGCTCTTGGTCACAGCCCACAAATCACGGCACATTCATGACAACGCAAAAGATGCGAGAACTGCACACATTCTAAATCAGACAGGATACCTATACCACACACCCACCAGAAGTATACAATTCTAGAATCCTAAACCTGGGCCTCATTCATCATTGTATATCCGACAACATGCACACAATGCTTTAATTGTGGATTTTACATAGGTTAAACAGGACTAAGTACAAAAATGAACATGCATCACACCACCATCATAAAAAAAAATACACCTGTGGGGGAACACTTTTGTAGCCCTAATCATAATATTAAGGACATGAAAGTTACAATTATGAAGAGGAAAAAAGAAAAAAGTTATAGTACGTAAACAAGTGAAAAAAAACCTGCACCGTTCGTAGTGTACAGTAAAAAAAAAAATATATACTACTTGTGAGTATGTACAAACTTGCCTTTACCCATTATCTCTTTGCATACAAGGCTTACACAGCAGCCAGGAATTCTGGGTAATGACATGCAAATGAGCATTCACATTGTCCCTTTTGCTTCTTGTCCTTTGAACATGGTCCCCTATAGCTTATGCCTGCCATATTACACAGCACAACCTGAGTTAAAGAAGTGCATGGCCAGCAAACCTACTCACAGACAGCTGTTTCAACCTTTTGGGTCTCAGTGTCAGGTCGGTTACTGGCTTGCAGACCTGTCAGACGTGAATTTGCTCACAAGTGGTATTTTTATTTGCTGTACACTGTACGGTACAGGGTTTATGACACTTTAGCTCACCATAACTTTTTTTGTGTCCGGTTGTAGCCACTCTCAGACTCGTATTGCAAAGCCAGTAACCAACCTCACACTGATGAAACTAAAAAGGTGGAAACAGCATTCTTTGAGAAGGTTTATTTGCTATGCACTTTAACTCAAGCTGTGCTCAAAAAGTTGTACAATACGGCAGAAATAAGTGCAACCCCTCCTCTTTAGCCCTCAGACTTATGACTATTGCTGAGGTGGGGGCCTGAGCCCCTATCGATAACATAATGGGCAAAGTGTGGCCTACAGTCAGACGGCAGGAAGAATGCAGACACAGTATACGGATGGTACAACTAGTTTTCTGTACCCTTAATAACTAGGCAACCTGTGATCCACAGCAGAGGATCACCACATACAACATACAGTAATAATACAATTCCCAATAACGCTATACATCAGTGTCAGTGGTGCTTCAGTCACCCAATGCTGGGTATAGTGGCTTTATTTTTAAGGTGCTTGCACACTGTTGGACCTCTTTTATGTACTAACTGTTGCAGGCATGTACTTCGAAAAAAGTGCTTCGGTACCACTGTGCTTTGAGGACATTGAGATTCCCATCGGACGGCGCTGGACCTCTCTATCGCATCCGGACTGTAACCTGTTCTCTTGCTGCCACGTGCACACTCTGAAACCATCGACTGAACCTGATAGCACGGAGGTTTGCGCAAATCTGCCCTGGACATGGTTCTCCCCCCCCCTCGTCCTTTTTAAAGGCTCCTCTCTTGGTCCCACCTCTTCCACAGCAGTTATTATTGCCTGCTCTCATGTCCTACAGTATTACAGAAACATGTCCAGAGTACCTTGGAGGGGAACCTGTCAGGGGGCAGAGTGAGAGTGTTTATCTCATCACCCGGGGTTATACAAGCTTATAGGGATCCATGTTAAAATGAACAAGAAGCATGTCATTACTCAGAATCACTGGCGCTAGTTGAAGCATTGTATACTGCAAGTAATACTGGGGAAAGGCTATTAAAGGTATCACTTCTACCTTTTTCTGTGTCTATTCTACAGGCTAACAGTGCCATTCTCAATTTATACAGTAGAATCAGTTAATTTAACTTAGCTTTTGGTGTCATTTTCTCACTTATCTGCTAAACCCCCATTAGCAAAATCTACAGTATACTGGAACACATCTTTATTTAAAACATTTTTTTTTTTTTACCGTCTTAGCCACAACACAGACATTCATTTTAGAGGAACTGCAGCAATATTGTATGGCGAGATTTTCATAGGAAAGTCTGAAATGATCCCTTCTCACAATAACAATACTGCTGACGAGGCCTTGCACTTGTTGCTGGCTTTTCTTTTACCTGTGCATCTGCAAGCTGGACTGCAGGAAATCCCTGGTTGGCCTCTTCAATGCCTGCTATGTATTCTTGACTGCTGCTGTGCTGAGAATGGGTCCCATCCAGGGTGTTCTGTTCACTGGAAAGCACGGTGTTGAAGTCAGAAGCAGAGGGGATTGTAGGCAAGTTGAGCGCAGTACCTACAAAACCAAATTTGACAGCAATTAAAAAAATTTAAAACAGTATCAAAGGTAATCATCATTTGGGATGTCACCTGAGTGATGCAGTATTCAAAAAAAGAAACAAATGCAGATGCAACGTTGTCAACCGCGATGAACACTAATAAAGAAGTTTATTTTGTGACTCAAATAACTTTGTTCATTAAACGCTCCATTAAATGAGGTGCCGGCGCTGAAAGGCTTAACTAACACAGCTTCAGAAGTATTCAGTTTATAATACTCTTTTACATGGAAAGAGCTAGACGACAAGTCACTTTATCCGGTAATATGAAACATAAAAACTAATAACGTAAAGGAGGAACTAACACAATCAATGCACAGCACATACAGTACAGTTGATGCCATATTTATTGTCTTCTAAGTTAGCAAACACATTTTTGCAAAGCTTGCCAATTTTTGTGGAAAAAAAATATATTCAAATTTGAGATATTTGTCGCACTTCTCTAGAATGTAATTCGTTGGATTTCCCCCCCAGAGGACTACCATTGTACACACGGACTCCAAAATTTGTAATGAAATTGAACTTCGGGAAAAGGAAATATTTGTTGTGTGCTTAGAAGTGCTACCAAGGTCAAAATGAATCCAAATGCATATACTGTAGGAGTAGCCTATAACGTTGGAAGCGTGGGAATCCGTACAAAACAAACACAACCCATTATATTTGTTAATGGAATCGGGAAAAGAATGATCAGCTCTGATTAATTTCACCACTGTCACTTTAATGATGATCAAGAATATAATACCATTGATGCAATTTATATCAGAATTTAAGTATGGGCAGACATAGAAGACGACTCAGGTTTATGTACCAAGGCTAATGAGAAGCAACTCCAAAGCAAAATAACTGCATCATATGTATCAAAGAAAAAAAAATTCAATGGGACTTTTTTCTTTGACAGATATGGTGCAGATATCTTGCCCCACAATTGCCTTGATACATAGGGGCCTAAATTGGCAAAGATCAGAGGACATAACCAATACCTCATCTCTGCTTTTATTTCTTTCGTTACGTGCAGAGGTTAAAAAAAAAAAAATTCTGGCAGGGTGTGTGCGTGTGCGTGTATATTATATATATATATTTTTTTTTTTAGGGATAGTGTGTTCTAAAGAGGGATCATACTATCGCATGCACACAATTGGAGGGAACTACAGAAGTTGAAAGTTAAACAGGAGATGATCTAGTGAGTTAATAAAAAGGCATGTGTTGGGAAGCAGCCATCTCATACTGAAAAGCAGTTCCTTTGCTAAAGATTCAACAGCTTTAATGGTCAGAAACAAAATGAATATTTCTTAATTCATTAGTCAGGGGGGGAACTCTGAACAAAAATTAAAAGAATATTTCTGACTGCTGGTCACATTGTACACAATATCTCACTCCCGTAATGACCGTTTTCACAGATTATGGTCTGATTTGACAAATGTTAAGACAATATATGGATGAATATGTGGACATATGCGACAATGAACACAGTAACCACAAACCAGCGTTCACTCTTGACCCTCAATTTTCAGGGGAGCTAGACCTGATGAATCAATTTGAGACTAAGCTACACAAAAGAACACGCAGAAAGGAAAAAGCTTTCCAAATTCTCTATCGTGTACCTTTTATTCACGTAACTAATCAAAAAAGGGCCCATCAAAGTGCCAAATTAAACTTTGCGCAATGATAGCAATTCAATGGAGAATTCATGGCTTATGAAGCCAAATATATGCAAAAACACCACACATATATACAGTAGTGGCACGCTCGGTACACTGGCAATGAAAATCTTAATATTACCGACACCTTTTATTAAATTATTTTTAAAGTAAAACAAAGTATTGTTACAACAAAGCTGATAACTGATTCACTTTGTACATAATTAATGAAAAAGAGAAAACCTGTACATTTAAATAAGACTGGTGTATTGGTGCCAAAATATGTAACTTATTCTGCTGTAAGTAATATAGTTTGCAGTTAACAGTACCTATTGTGATTAACTTTGTTCTATCTGCCTTTAATCTGGTCCATAAGCCTTTGGGTCAAATGATTTCTGATCATTAACCCTTTAGTGGATGCAAGATGTTGTCTTTGGTGATGTATACAGCAGCAGTACAACAGTTCAACCTCTGTCCATCTGTCAACTAAACAATATTCACGGAGACCAATATTCTAAGTGTGGAAAAAACCTTCTTAAATTGTAACCCAAGTATCAATACCTGTTGGAAGGCTGTTGTGTCCAGACTTGATCATGGGTGACTCTTGTACCACACTGCCTCTATTACCCACTGCATTAGACATCCAGTTATAGAAGCTCACAGAGGATGGTTCAGACAATAAAGGATGTTCTGATAACATTTCTGTGGCCACAGGATTCCCTGTATCAATAAATCAGGAGAGGTTTTAGAGAATTCTTGTGTCTACGAAAAAACTTGTTTTTGGCAAAATAAATACATTATCGGCTGTAATACAACTGGGATAAAAAAAATATTATCGTAGTTCACAACAGAGTTAATCCTTTTCTGTGGAGACCAGCTGAATAGTAGACAGAAAATAAAGTGTACCACACCAACATCATGGCTAACTGGGCTGTATGTCTGACTCTCTTTGAACAAGATTTAATGTCGTTTCTTTTAAGCATTACTTGTGTATTTTAAAACTGGACAGATGAAACAGGCTTTAGATATAAAAGCACAAAAGTTTGTGTACAGTATGTTTGAAAAGTCATGCATTACATTTTCAGGGTGACCTAGAAATGCAGACCACATCTAGTGAAAACACCATATCATTAGGGAGTAAATTAAGAACACAAGTTTATTGTTGCATATACACAACATATTCTAATAACTAATCTATTGGTGCTTTGATGGGAAAAACAGCTGGACCTTCAGATGTTCATTGAGGAAAAATTAACGTATGGATATAAGGGTTGTGTTTTTTCTAATATTTGAAATGTAGTTGCGGTTGGTCACATACTGTATCACATTTCGCCTATTTAGTTTATGATGTACTTCTTCCTTTCCATTTCCACGTATTCATTCTTTGTTTTTTTTATCAGATGCACCACAACAAACAAAACAATGGGTACAACAGATAAGGGCGCAACAATCTACTGGCATATGCAATTACGTTTCTGCATGGATTGTGATAAGTTACAGACAATGCAATGCAACACACCTGCTCTGACAATTTAAGAGACATGTACAGTAATTTACAGAAATTTAATTTCCCCCCTTCAAGGATAGTGCTACACTCATCTAATAAAGAAATAATACATAATAAGTCAATAATATATTATCTGGTTTAAAAACAACACGAGTGTTAACAATTGGACACAATCTTAAAATGGATCATTTACATGTTGGTATGAAGCTGTGGCAATGAGTTTTTAATTGCTGTAGCATTTCATGGTCTTTACCAAACCTACATGATTTCAAATTTAGAAAATAGCCATTAAATGCAAAATCAAATGTGTGTGTGTTTGTGTACATGTGTACTGTATATATCTATAGATCTCTCTATATATATATATAAAACAAAACAACACAATCAGCAATGTGTACCTGTTCTTGTAAGAGAGCTGCTTTTAACCGCTGTTGCATTTCTTTGTGGTGTTCCTTCCAGGAGGTTATGCAGACTAGGAAAACTCCCAGTCAAGTAGCTCAGAAGACTCTCTTTCCTTGGACTTTCTTTAACAGGCATTCCGGAGCGACTCACGTGTGCAGGGGAATCATTGGCCGTGTCTCCACTGGTGTAACTTAGGGATTGATATGGATGGATTCCCTTCAACGCAAAGACAACCAACTTGTGAAATTAATCTTCCTTGCATAGGACCATCAATCGCAAAGGGGAATTTAAGCTGAACGAATCCTCAAATTACAGACTGCAACATACACTCATACAATCCTCACAGTGTTTTCAGAGCATCACATTTGAAAAACGATATTTGTATTTAAAAAAAAAAACTCGCTAGGTTCAGTTTGTATCAGTATACTAGGGCTGTCTAGTATTAGCCCTTGAGGGCTAGCAACAGGCCAAGGTTTCAAGACTTTACTAATTAGCATGGATATTTAACCATTAAAACCAACAAGATTTCTAGAATTAATAAGCAATTAATCCATTCAATAAAACGACATGCTAAGGCATGTATTGCCATAAATATTGGCCTACTGTACTCGAACAGCCTTAAACTAAACAGTCAAAAATAAGATTAGTGCAGGGGTGTTAACATTGTTGTTATGAATCACGTGAATAAACTTACTTTTATTTTCAGAGCTGTGTCATTGTGTGCATGAGACTTTGATAACTTCCTCATAATTTCAGCACCACTTACAGGGCCAGTGGAAACACCAGTAGGGGGCGGTTTATTTGTTCCTTCTAGCAGCATGGTATGTTCACTGATGGTGGCTGAAACAACACAGCAATTCACAACTAGATTATTGGATGACAGTAAGGGCCATGGTTACTAAGAAGTGCTACTCCATAAGACACCTTCTGGGCTGGAAGACACCTTAAGGGTCACATTTATTAAACTGTGTCAGGTGGTGTGTTATGGTGTAGCACGTCTTAGTAAATATGTCTATATACATTGACATATGCTCATTACCGACATTCTTCATGCAAAAGTAGGCTGAGTTAGGGCATATTTTGGCACATTCACTGCTCACGAAAGATCAAAGTCTGAAATGTATCCCCTTCCTTTTTATATTTTAAAAATGTGTGTTTTATGTTTTTAAGTAGACAAGCCAATGTATATTCAAGTACTACATTGAAACTCTGTTTTAAAACCTGTGTCTTGCCCACAATTCATGAATTTGGGGCTGGTCAACAAACTCCTGTGCTCATGGTCCTTTGGTCTTAAACATCAATACTAAAGGTTTATCCCCTGCCATGCCAGCACTCCCAGTTGAAGACCAGTAAGGTCGAAACGCATAGGAGTGGGAGCTTGGCAGGGGGACTCAATCCTTGCATCTGGCATCAGGGACCACCCGCAGGATATTCTTCTATTTTCTGCTTATTGGTGATGTATTAAGAACTGGCATTACTCTTGGACTGTAACTTTTATGCATTACAACGGAAGGTCTCAGTTAGAGTTATTACTCTCAGAACCTATGAGATACTCTCTCTCTGCATTTGGCTTCAAGTCTTCTTCATGTCTTTACTCTTTGTTTGCATGTTTTGATGTGTCGCATGTGTGGTATACCCAGGCAGTTATTGAGCTCAATTACCATCTTGTCTGCCTACTGTGCATGCACAACCCTATCATAAGACCCCTTTGTGCTTTTGATTTTGTGTTCTGATCTTCAGACATTGTTACAGCCACACTTTTGCCTTCCAGTTCCTTTCCCTCCAGATTGCAGGTATATGTCCCCCTCCATTTTATCTTCTTTTCTCCCCTGTTTTTATGTCATATAATAAACGTTGTTACTTTCTCTATATACCTGTGTGCTTCTTATAGGGACCTTTGCTGTTGTTTTCATAAATTGAAACTCTGTTTTAAAACCTGTGTCTTGCCCACAATTCATGAATTTGGGGCTGGTCAACAAACTCCTGTGCTCATGGTCCTTTGGTCTTAAACATCAATACTAAAGGTTTATCCCCAAGAAATAGATGGACGAAATTAAATGCAATTTGGTGTTCTTTTTGTGATGCCACTAATTACATAAAACTGTGGTACCAGTCACATGCACTGTATAAGCAAATACACATAACACTGCCACTACCAACAAAAGGATTTCATTTATGTCAACTGGGCTGAACTGTAATCTAGATTAGCAAAACATTTCACCTCTATCATCTACTTAAGTTCCTTCTTGTGCTCACCGACCCCATTCATTCTTGTTGTGATGTTTCAATTGTAGTGTGCATGTGCTATTTGAACGTCCTATTTGAGGAACCACTTTACTTATTTTTAAGAAGCCATAATTGGTCAATTGAGGCAATTCTTAATATTTCTTCCCATTACCTAACTGAATTTCTGTAGAGCACAATGGGGACAAAGCCGAGATGCACAGGATAAGAATGCAGAGCAGATGGAGCGCTAATTCAGCAGTATTTATGCCAGCTCACACTGCTGTCATTTAATACTTTGTTAAGTAGTCTTTTCAAACCAATCTAAAATGAAAGCATTAACCTCCAAATGGCAATGCCGAATTAATCGCTGTGTTAACAAAACTTCCATTGTAAAAGTATGCATATGACCCGGCTCCCTTTTTTATTCAGAAAAGACGTTACACAGCAATGTCCATTTTTCGCTTGCAACGTTTGAGAACATTTGCATTCTTCAAAACATGTATGCCTTGCATGACTTGTCCAAGTGAAGAAGCAATACAATCCAGTAGTATCTTGTAAAATTAATGAAATTTGTTCTCTCTCTATGTGAAGATTTGTATTTTGTATGGTTCTCATTATTTTATTTTTGTAATTCAATATACAAACCTACATTTAAATTATTTTTTGGGGTGGGATTTGCTTTAAAAAAAATTTTTTTTTTTTAATTCAAACCTAAATTCAAGATTGGGATTATATTATTAAAATTGAGATGGAATGCTAATTAGGGTGCAATATGTGCCTTTTCTCCCTCATTTCCTTGGGAAATTAGAATTTATTTTTCTTACATTAACCATTACTGAGAAATTCACAGCTAATGTGAAAGACTGGATTCAAAATGATAAAAGCAAACTATGAGAAACCAGACTCCTGAAGATTTTACAATCTATATTATATTGTAGGGGGTCTGTGGAGATCGTAGCCATACATGTAAGCCAGATTATGCCATGTTTGCAGAATATTGCAAGGAAATGTGTTGCGGGGGCTTCAGTATATCTACGCTATGGTGGTGTAGTTATAAGTATCTTAGTGAAAGGCTACTTAGATACATCAGATTTATCAATATCACAAGAAAAAGCAGCTGAACACTGCTGGAAAGTGAATTCCAAAGACTGGAGGCAAGGAGTAAAAGTCAACTAAAAGATGTTGGCAAATGGAGCATACCTGCATCAAACTCAAATTCTGCCCCATCTGCGCTGGTGTCACTCTGCAGGCCAGTTCCATTCTCTAACACATTCACATCATCCTGCTCTCGCTTGACTGAGCTTTGAGGCTTCAGTGGCTGGGTTGGCCTGAGCAGGCGAACGCCTTTGAAAGCTGGTGTCACAACAATGAACTTCATCCACTGCCTGGCCAGTGCGACAAGTCCTTTCTTCAACGTGACCAAGGCAGGAAGACCATCACTCTGTAACAAACAAGAAGAATGGTCTATGTAGGAACCAACAAGATGGGAGACAAAACAAAGCATATGTCTTAGCAGAGCATTGCTATTAGTGGTCAAAAAACGATGCAATAAAATGGAAACAAGGAGGGAGTGAAAGAATGGCACACCGTTACGTTAAATTAAAAAAAAGCTATCAATATTTTCCTCCTTGAGGCTCACCGTTTGTTGATCCCGGCATCTCAAAACTGGATCCATGTGGACATGAGCAGGTACAGTATTAATAGAGGAAGCACACAGGAGCCTTTGGTTGAGTTAAATAAACTTCTGCTGTAATAAGGCATCAGAGCAGGTATATACCTATAGTATAGTAACGTTTCAGGACGATCCAGTCCTTTCTTCAGACCATAAACCTGTATGTCTCACATTTTAATCTGGTCTGTAACTGTTACATACGCATATAATATATATTATCTTTAACTGTGCATGCAATGTCTTGTATATAATCAATACCCTGTTCAATGATGTAACTGTATTTGTAACCATGTATTGTCTGTCATCTTAACTCTGTGCCCAGGACATACTTGAAAACGAGAGGTAACTCTCAATGTATTACTTCCTGGCAAAACATTTTATAAATAAATAATACCCCGGATGTTGGCAGGCTATTCCAGTAATCCACCAGCCTCTCTGTGAATAACTTGGTCATTTATCTCTGAGCTTTACACACTCCGGCTTCAGACCTCTTATTCTAGGACTTCTCTTACTCTGAAATATGCGTCACCACCTGTACCTTGTTGAAACCCTTTGTATATATGAAAGCTTCTAACATATCACGCAGTTTCTCCCTTCTCTTCTACAAGCGGTACATGTCGAGGGTCCTTTAGTCTTTCCCAATATGCAAATGTATGTATTATAATAATACTGTATATAGTCTAAGGCCGAGACCATAGACGGACAGGCCGTGCTGAGGCGTGCGGACGCTCCGCGCTGAGCCCCTGCATCCTCAATGAGGATGCCTTGAGAGGGGGCTCACGCGAGCGTCCGCAGGCGTGCTAACGAGATGGAGGTTTCAGCCGAGCGCCAAGCTGTTTTTCAGCTCGCTGTCGGCTGAAAACCTCCAATCACAGCACAGCAGTGTCGACGTCACGGCGCCGTGACGTCGACGTCAGTGCGTCGCGGGCGATTGGCCACTTTGTAAGTTGTAAAATCGCAGTTTGAGAGTCTGTTATAGGAGTCTCTCACACTCAGTGTTGAATTACTGCCGGCTCCGACTGCAGCAGACTCACGCAGTCAGTAGCCCCTGACGAAACCGCATTGGAGAAACGCGTAGGGCGTATTACAGCAGAGAGAGTGACAAGCTGATTTCCATCACGGAGCCGGAGGCCGCAGTTCAAACAGCAGAGGGAAGATCTCGCGAGACCACATAGGGGTCGCGTGACGCGGAAGTGACTGCGTGAGTCTGCTGAAGTTGGAGCCGGCAGTAATTCAACACTGAGTGTGAGAGACTCATAGAACAGACTCTCACACTGCGATTTTACAACTTACAAAGTGTGAGTAGATCACTATTATAGGTTTTGTACCATTTTTAAATAAAAGGTTTTAGACTATGCTGTTCCTTTTCCCTACCTTATCCCTATATGGGATCCGTCTGTGAGACGGAATCTATATACCCAGGCTCATCGTGACGACTGAAGTACTGTGAAAGCAGCTGCTTGAAAGTGCAGAGTCCCTGGCAGAGGTATATGAATACTTCAAGCTGAGTTCCTGATCCCAGAGTGGATACAAGGCGCATATTGATCAAGCTAATTGTAAGTGCATATCTCTCCACTGTTGTGATTTTCTATTATTGGACATACTGTACTACCCTATGATGGTTCTTTTTCTCTTTTTTTCTCTCTCTCTCCCTGGTATCTTTGCGCCTAGGTCATTCTTTCTGCATATCCCCTAACAGCAATTGTGGAGCCGTGGACCTTATTGGCAGCAAGTTTATCAGGGTCAGTTAGTATATCAAGGGTTAATACCTCTCACTTTATAAGATTGGCCAATAACAGCTGTATGTTATAACTGGTTTGGATAATTGTTTGAAGTTGCGCTGTATGTATCTTGCTTTTTGATCTATATATCTATATATCTATCTATATCTATATATATATGGGTGGGGGGGGGTGTAGTATTGCTTCTTTAATTCCTGCGTTTGTGCACAAACGCCAATTTCTGCCACAAACTAGTTTATTCTTAGGGGTAAAATGTGATGGCAAGTGTTCTAGAAAGTGTTAGCGTTTACTACTGCATCATTTATGTTAAAGGTTCAGTGGTTGTCATATACTGGAAGATAAGAAACAACAAGCAAATACAAAAATCAGATGTAATGGAAACCATAAGTCTTATTAAATTTCACTTTTAAATGAAACAAAAAGCTATGCTTTTGCATTATGAATTTTCTCAGCAACTCACCAACGTGGCATCTTCAATGATGGAGTAATTTGCTTGGTGCAAGTAGTGATGGAGCAAGTTACAAAGCAAGCAGGATGGGTTTTCTTGCAGGAAACGGGCTTGTTTAGTAAGCCTGTTGTACTTGCTTCTAAGAGGAAAGTGGGTGCTTTTATTCTGAAATAAATTATATAATTATTTAGCACATGAACAAAGAACCAGCTTTTGGCATGCAACTGGATAAAAAAAACATTGCGCCGTGGGGTGATGCCATTAGACACGCAGTTATCCCCGCCATATTGAATGTCATGTACAGTATTTAACCCCACACTTGTTTGTAGCCCAATGATAGACAGATATATAGATATATATATACAAAAAGAAAAGAAGCACCAGTTCCATAGCGTAATACTGTGTAAGAGGAATTCATTTTAACTTAGAGTAGTCACCAGCACTTGCACTCACATAGTAGGTAACAACACATTAGTTTGAGACAATCTGTACTGGACGCTAGCTGCTGGAGGACGGATAGTGTGCTGATGCCACATGAACAATAGAAACCACGTGATATGAGCTGTGAAGGGTACTCATCTATGGTAAAGGGAGCTCCAGATAATCTCCAACTCCTCCAGTATTCGCATAGCACTCAGCTGGGCTCACCAGGGCTCCAATGCATCGGCGGTCACACCGCAGGACACGGCAAGGTTTTTCAAGAGTCCCACTCCAACCGGCGTCGCAGACGTACTAGAATAGCTTGTTTGAGCTAAGCTGAGCAGGGCACCTTCATGATAGCTCCCTAGTACTCCCTGGGTCTTTGTCCTGCCTTAGTATAAAACCTGATCACAGGTGTAGATGGTATAGACGGGGAGGGGGAGACAAAGAGGGGGAGAGAGGGAGGGGAATGGAGGGAGGGTGGGAGAAAGACAGGAAGGGGAGAGCCGGAGAGGGAGGGGGAGAAAGAGAAAGAGCCGGAGATGGAGGGGAAGAAAGAGAGGGGGAGAGAGGGAGGGGGAGAGAGGGAGGGGGAGAGAGGGAGGGGAATGGGGGGAGGGTGGGAGAAAGACAGGGAGGGGGAGAAAGAGAAAGAGCCGGAGAGGGAGGGGGAGAAAGGGGGGAGGGTGGGAGAAAGACAGGGAGGGGGAGAGCCGGAGAGGGAAGGGGAGGGTGTGGGAGAAAGAGCCAGGGAGGGTGGGGGAGAAAGAGCCGGGGAGGGTGGGGGAGAAAGAGCCAGGGAGGGTGGGGGAGAAAGAGCCGGGGAGGGAGGGGGAGAAAGTGCCGGGGAGGGAGGGGGAGAAAGAGCCGGGGAGGGAGGGGGAGAAAGAGCCGGGGAGGGAGGGGGAGAAAGAGCCGGGGAGGGAGGGGGAGAAAGAGCCGGGGAGGGAGGGGGAGAAAGAACCGGGGAGGGAGGGGGAGATACTCTCAATGTATTACTTCCTGGTAAAATATTTTATAAATAAATAAATAATAAATGTCGAGCCAAGAAATCAGTTTCAACTGATTTCTTGCGCAACACGCCCCCCTCCTGCCTCCGCCCCCGTGCGCCCGCACGGACTATGGGCGTGATCAATGCCTTAAGGCAATCTGATCGCGCCCCATGCTGACACCTCCACACGGTCTCCCACACAATGGACTTAGCCTTAGTCTGCTGGTCAGAAAGCACATCGCACAGCAGGTGCTGTTGCCAATTATAGACTACGGGGACATAGTATATGGCACAGCACCCCAAACTCACCTTGGAAAACTTGATACCCACTTTAACTCATATGCCGCTTTGTCCTCCAATGCAACTACAACTCACATCACTGCAAAATTCACAAAGAACTAAATTGGTCATCACTTGAGACTAGGCACAAAGTTCATCTCCTGTCTTGCCTTCAAATACTTTCTGGGCAAGCTACTCGTCTATCTGAACAAGCTCCCACGCCTACCACATGTAGCACTTATCTGAGATCTGACTCCAAATCGCTGTTCATGGTCCCACGGTTCAACAAAGTATCCGGCCGCTCCTCCTTCTCTTACCGTGCACCCCAAAACTGGAACAATCTACCGGAGACTCTGACTGCCGGCACAAGTCTAAGTTCTTTCCAAACTAAAGCTGTCTCACATTTTAATCTGGTCTGTAACTGTTACATACGCCTATAATATATATTATCTTTAACTGTGCATGCAATGTCTTGTATATAATGTATAACCCTGTTCACTTAATGTAACTATGTATTTGTCATCATAACTCTGTGCCCAGTACATACTTGAAAACGAGAGGCAACTCTCAATGTATTACTTCCTGGTAATTTTTTTTATAAATAAATAACATCTCATCATATTGATTAAATTACCTGTTCTGAGTAATCTGTATTATTACATTGTAAAGCACTGCACATGCACCATATATATGGTGTATTTAAAAGTAAATCAATAAGTACTGCACATCAAAACAAACAGATATGATGTGACGTCTCCCAGCTGCATTAATTATCTTAGATCAGCAATCCACAGCTTGTTTTTGTTTTGTTAACATTTTTCTGAATTGTGGTGCTCTGGGGACTCGCTGAGCTCATAGCTTTGAAGTATCCTGATTATTATGTTGCAGCTGTCCATTCGCTAACCAGTTAAATCTTTTTTGTTTCTTATTTCACCGGCAACAAAGCACGGATATCTCAAGAACTGGGAGATCCCCAGAGCTGGGAATATGGTGTTAAGCTCCAGGAAAACTGCCAGATTCAAGTCATGTGCTGCTTCATCCATTGGCAGCATTTGCACACGCACACACAGCGTGCTACACAACATGCACGCGCTTACGCGTTCGTGACTGACGGCTAACGGTAGTGTGCAGTATTGAAACTACCATTGGCTGCAAAGCACGGCGTCGACGCTGCTGCAGTAGCGGGAGTCTTTTGAAACTGTGATCTCCGGCTGCAGCAGCGACGTCAATTTCAGCAGCCAATCAAAGTCCAGACGTTTACATTGATTGGCTGCTGAAATTGACCAGAGACTCGGCAGTTCTGGGCAGAGAACACACACACAAAACATAGTGATAGTCTGCTTTGGTATATGAAAACATAGTGGTATACTGCACCCTTTTACCATCACACTTTGCCTGGGATTGATCATTTTGCGACGTGGGGTATCACACCCGGCTATACCAGCCATTCAAATGGATGGCAGTTACTGCCGCATCAGGGTGTGAGACCCCACGTTGTGGCTCGTCCTTTAATTCCTAGGTAATATTTTAACATTATGATAGCAGAATTAATCCACTGTCACTTCTGTGAAATAAATAAACTGTATACATGCCATAATCCATTGAATCATTTTCTGAAACTGAGCTCTGCCCCCATCTTTAGTAGTATTATTAAATAAATACTCCTGTCTTGTGCTGTCTTCACTCTATGGGATTAACCACCCGATGTCCCCTTGTATCGGGTCATTCCGTCTGCTGGGGATGATCACACATCGCCCAACAGACGGAGGCGCGCTCACGCAGCATCGCGAAGCCCCCTGTGTGGACGCGGCCTAAGACAGACAATGGCTTGCTCTAAACATTCAACTGACAAGCAGATGAAGACAGAGCAAAGTAAACTACAAAGAAACAAAAACAGCTTTCTTGCACAAATCAAATATTCACACATGCATGGCATCAGACATTGTCCCACTCACCTCCAATGCCTCAGTCATTATACAGCCCATGACAGCACAAACTCTTAATGTTCTCTCAGTTTCCAGCTTGTTGAAGGATGACTTTAACTGGTCAATAGGGACCAGCCAAGCACCAACTGCTGGGGTTGCAGTGCTAAGAAGGTTCAACTGTCTAAAAAAAAGCAAATATAAGAATGCTGTGGGTTTGAACAAACAACTGTAAATAAATAATAAAAGACAAAATCGATACAAAGCTCATACAAATGTACAGTTGAGAAACTAAACGTATGACCAACACATGATTCAAATACTCATGACAGCTTGACCTTAGTGATGCATGATGTGGAACGTCACCACTGCTTCTTCACCTAAGTTACCTTTATTTCTAACAATGAAGTGTTTCATTCAAATACATGCGGCGCCTTAAAATGACCATTGTGATTGGTGATTATAATCTTTAAAAAACTAGGTTACACTTAAGGAAACTAGAAAGTTATTAAATCAAATAATATTGAGTCTGCCCGTGCACTATCAATAGGGATCCTTTTTAGTGTACTTTGTCTATTAAGTACACTTACCTAGTAATTATTCTGCCAGTCTTCTTACCTGGGTTCTTTGGACATGAATAAAGATGGGGAAAATCCAAGAAAAAAAAAGCTGCCATCAGCAGTATAATTTGTGAGTAGGAAATAGTTTTTTTGGCGTGGGATTGGAAATATTGCAGTGTTTCTACACCTCCGGTAAACATAGCACGTCAAGTAGAAAGCAAAATCTCCATTAAAAGTGGTGGCCATCGCTAATCTCTCTCTGCACCCTGTATTCTATATACTCAGAAGTGTGCTTTTTCCAGAGACCTTAACTTGCTTCCCTACCTCTCCTGACTAGTTCATGGCACGCAAGCAGTCCACATTTTTGGGGAGGGGTGTTTCTTTAGGCCATTGGAATGGTGGTCCTCTACATCAGGGGTGTGCAAACTGGGGGGCGCCGAGATTCTCTGCAGGGGGGCGCGGGGTTTATAGATTCCCCGGGCGCTTCCCGGAGGCATTTAAATTAAATACCAGGGGAGCGGCGAAGGCCTCTGTAAAAACTTTACTTACCTTGGCTCAGACGGCTTCTGGGGACGCGTTTCCATGTCAACGTGACATCAGAACGCCAGAGCCAAGGTAAGGAGGGGGGTGGGACGGGTGCAAGGAAGGGGGGGGAAGAGCCTTCAGGGGGGCGCAGGGGAAAAAGATTGCGCAACCTTGCTCTACATGACTGGGATAAGTGAACGCCTTTGGAGTCAATGAGGAAAGCTAGGCTCTCCTCTCCTGTCACCAAAGAGGTAAATGACCACTTAATATTTTAGGATTTTTTTTTTTGTTATTTAATGTATACTTTTTTTACATTGCTGCTAGCCCTGTAACCCACCTTGGGCTAATAGGGCTACAAGTCATTGCTATAGAAGGGTGGGAGGGTTGATAGGTCTGTTGGGATAGAGTGGGTGTTGATGTTAGGTGCCACAAGGAGGCATGTCTTCATGACCACTATGGCTACCAAGGGGTTAATTTATTCTCTCCATCAATTATACCAGGTATATATTGAATATCAATATATACATCCACACAAAATCGTTGGCATTGGGACAGAAAATAGTAAAAACGAAAAGAAAATGCGAGCCCTTTGGGAATTTTTGGGGCATTTTCTCTTGGCTTTGCTATTTTCTTGGGTGCCTCTTCCCTTGAAAATGTTTCTGCTCAATTGTATATAGAATTAGCAGAGGGGGAGGGGGGAATTCAGGGGCTGAGGTCTGATAAAATGTTGCTACGCAGCTGCCCTCGTTATGCAGTATACACAATAAGACCCCAAGTCCGTAGGCCCATCCAGTCCTGCAAGTGGGCTGCCTATATCCTTGCAGTAGACTTGGCTAATTAGTGTTAAATTACAATGAAGTAAGGTCATTTGGTGTCTCTTGTTAGAGTGGGAGAAGAACTGGGTAGAAAGAGTCTTTTACTAATATCTGGGCCCTTTTCCAGTAAAATTCCTTAATCTGGCACTAACGCAGGAAAAGCCACATAGAGCTAGATGGGGCTGGATCGGCACTAGCGCAGTTTACTGAATACGCCCCCTGGTATGAGCAAAGAATGTCTAAGGATGGAGCCGGTAGGAAAAGGAAAGCTTCCTACAGATGTAGAAACTGAAACCTTAAATTGAGATTATAAAGTAATTATGATAAATGCTGGGGGGGGCATCTTATTTACTAGTAATAAACACAGCCTCTTTACTTTTTGGGGGATAACATTACATAGATCTAAAATCACAGGTTCACCCAATATCAGCATAAGACATGAAAACAAACCACTTGGTTAAATAAATTAACAGATAGATACAAAAAAATTAAATATTTAGTAGGACTTTGTTGTTCTACTCCAATACCGTGAAAAAAAGGGTTAATTTAAATGAATAATTGTTGTGGGTTTAATTCCAAACCAACAATGTCTTTATAAATCAAGTAGCTTTTTTTCCTTTTAGGGACTCCCAATTAGTCTTGATTAACGCACGAGTGTAACTTTATATATTATCTCACTGTACTGTCTGTACAATGTCTGTAAAACGCTTCGTACATTGGAGGCGATATACAAACATATACATACTGCACATTTTAAAGATACAGCATATTGTAATTTGTTTGGAAAATAAAGTAACCACCTAGTATGTCAACTGAAGACGTGAATAATTATATGTTGCTAACCAGGTCTACCGAGAATTGAGAATGAGAAATATTTATGGCAAAGATGTGTTAAGCATGATGAAATATGTCACGGGTCAGTGGTAACATGCAATAATGTTGGACACAGCATTTTTCACAGTGTGTTGAGAACAACAGTTGGAAAGTCAATCACACATGCAAATTAATTAAGAAGGAATTTTGACTTCTGTGCACTTATCGAAACCAATGTGTATGCAAAACAAGGGAGCTCGGCGAAGCTGTGAGAATAAGACATGATGCAATGAAGAATTTCACTCACCTGGAAAAGGTAAGAGTTGGAGAGCGCACGTTGGTAGGAGCCGCAAAACTGAACCAAATCTCCTTAATAGTAAGCTTCATGCTGCTGGAGTCTGGAGGTGGAGGCATTAATGGGAGGTCTTTTTTCAAGTCATCAGATTCAACACCTTCATCCTTCAAGGTAAAAAAAACACAACAGTAAATGAACTGCACCGTTGTCATATCCAACTAAAGAAAGTAGCAGCTTTACACGTCTACTGTATGTTGCGGTTTTATATAACGCACACAGAGCCATATTAACGTTCACCGTAGGGGAGCTATGTAGAACCTAAAAATAAGGGCCTTGATAAACATTGGTCCTTGGTGTCAGCCATAAAACATGATTTTTTTTAAATTAAAACTAGATCTGCAACAACAGTGTTAGAAGTGATTTTAGTGATTTACCCTTTGAGTGCCGCAAGACGTAGTCCCTACAGCATGGGGTCGGGCACTCGAGGGGACCCATGAAGTAATGGCTACGTCATACCCAAAAACTGCTCTTTAAGAAGAAAAAAAGAAGCTTTGATCGTGTGCCCATGGAGTGCAGGACACGAGTTGCAGTGAAGGGAAATTGAAGACGACGACTCTTCTGTTCCCGGGTTAAGGTCATGGTAAAGGTCCGCGCTGTGCCAGAGTGGCTATGGCACTTAAGTGTTGCAGTCCAATCGGCACGCAAAGATGTAAAGGTTATCCAAATTAGAGGTACAGTAGGAGCTTTGCTTCCAAAAGTATAGATTTAGTGAGAAGAAGAAGCTGATCAAGCAACCTCTAACTGCTCCACAACAATATGAGCCAACTTTGCAGATACCAATAATGAATCATTGCCACCTGAGGAACAATACGGAGAACACGCAGCACAAAGAGTAAGTATAGGTAAGGAGAACAGACATGGCGTAGAGAAGTGATTCCCATCAGGAATTTGTGAGTTGTCTCCAGGGGGTTTGACACCCAAAAATATTTAATAGCCGATCCCAGGCAGTATGGTGGATTCCTGAGTCCGTGTGAGGACTGCGCACTTTGAAAAGTCCAAAACTGCACCTTAGTGGGAGCAGGAGCTTCCAAAAATCATAGGAGCAGCTTCCAAATCCGCTCCCTGCAATGCTCTGCACCCACAGCACGAAAGCATTGTGGGGTGTGACTATGGAAGCTCCAGCAGTAATTGACAGCCATACCACCATTAAGTGTGTGTTCCCTGCCACACGCTCAGGACACTATACTGCCTGGTATTGGTCAAACAGTTTTGTTAGCAATAATTTTGTTAGCAATAATCTGATGAGTAGGCAATAAGATTTATAAATCAGGGATTCGCAGAACAAATATTTTCTAGCAGGGGTGCACAATGTAAAAAAAGTTTGGGAACCATTGGCCCAGAGCAGGGGTGCGCGGCGCTTAGAGGCCCCGTGCTCTTCCTCACAACAATTAAATGAAATGTCGGGGGAGCGCGCAAGGCCTCTGTATACTCTCTTACCTGCTCTTTGATTTAGTTATCTGTTTATCTTCTAAACAGATAAGTAGTTAAGTATTTAACTACAGTATATAAGGCTGGTGATATGGTAAAGGCCATCGTGCACGCGCCAATTATAGTTGCCTGTGTTCCTATGAGTGCATGCGCACACAGCAGAGCGCGATGACACGGCCGCATAATGAAAAGACAAAAAAAGTTGTTTTTTCAAGCGTGGCCGCGTGACGTTAGTGTCACGTGAAGTGTTTCAGCCAATGAGGGCAAACCAGCTTCGGGACACTTCAGCAATGCCTCCCCATCGCTTCCCCAACCACCAATCCCAGAGGCTGCAGGAGTGTGCCAAGCTGTGCGCACGCACGCCGGCTCTATAATACAGACCTAATTTGACATATTGGATGTAGCGCTGAGGCTTTTTGTCTTTTGTTCTATACTTGGTCACAATCCTTGGGCAGTCCTTTGATACATGATGTGGTGGGTTTGGGTTCTCAGCTTACAGGGGCTGTGTGTGTTTGTACATTTCTATTGGTAAACAATTTGGAGGTTTGTGACCCCTCACCCCTGGTTTCAAGCTCACCTATTCCACCTTTTAAATGGTAGTTCTTGTTACGCACCTGGGAATGACCATTCTATTAAGACAGCTCTCCCTCCATTAGGCCCGTTCTATAGTGCCGGGCGCGGAATTTTAGTTGGCTGACGTTAGTCAGCCTTTCTATAATGGCGCCACGCGCGCACGACAAGGAGAGTAGAACCGTCCGACAGGGGGAAAGAAGAAGAAAAAAGAAAGACATTGCGCCGCTACCGCCGCTGAAAATGTAAGTGTATGAGTGTATGAGAGTGTATGTGAGTGTGTGTATGTACAACGTATAAAAAAAATTAAAAAAATTATTTCAGGTTTTATTTCTTTATTTATTTCAACGCACGCGCGCACACGCCTTCGCACAGGCAGGCGCGCGCACGGCCGCACACACTATATAACAGCCCTTAGAGAGGTTATGAGAGCTTTCTGCAGGTGCAGCAGTTAGGACTTACATACCGTGACGTGGCTGTGTAGCTTAAAGTACTTTGGCCATAGAATTCAACTATATGACCCTATATGACCCTCACTTATGAGACGATAATAATCAGTATTTAACTATATAATTTGTCATGTTGAATGTAGCACTGGGGATTTTTGTCTTGTGTTCTATACATGCGGTCACAATCCTAGTCGCACAAATTCACGTCCTACTGACACACTCTTCCTTTAAAGAGCCCTGAAACATTTTGGAGCATGTACTGAACCCTATTTGCTTCTCCAATCACCAACAAAGTACCCACTACTGTGTGCTATTAATGTTTGTAGGTGAACTGTAGGTTTTTATCTAAAAATAATCAGAGTGGTGCACTTTAAACTGCAAACTAAACAGTCCCCTATCCTTTCCCCCACTAGGGGGTTATTTTACCAATACTACTAGGTACTAGAGTGGTGGATGGTTACCGAGGACGCATCAGACGAACTTGCATATGTATGATCATAGCACTCAAATTGTATCAGAGCTACATATTTGTCGTTGTATTTTTTTAACCCCCTATATTTTAACGTTCTATGTTTGACAATTAAAATATATTTTAAAACAACTCACTAATCTGCCAGTGCAGTAGGGAGAGTGCTGCATACTAGGTTTATTTTCTTGTTTAGGATGCACTTTAAATTAACCTGTCTGTTACCACTATAACTGAACAGATTTTCTTTAAGGAGAAGACGCTCTGCAGGGTGCAAAGTGCAGAGACTACATTTCTAAGCTGTATGACACCGTGGGCAATATTTTCTAGAAGGTGTCTTGTAGAGTAGCATCACTTGGTAAACACTGCCCCATTTATTTGAATGGGATGTAAAATGATTTATGGCTTATCACCATTTAGTAAATTGGAGACTCAGCATTTAGAATCATTAATAAGCTTAAAAATGGAGAATAGTTAAAAATTTGCATTCTAAAGATTTTAAGAGAATGCCACTTCATAAGGACCATATTAAACATTGTATCCCCTTACCTGCTCATCTGACACAGAGTTTCCATTTACATCTGAAGGAGGACTGACTCCATCACATGGGATATGGTCATCAGACACATCAGTACTGTAGCCACTACCCGTTGGGGAGTCAGAAGATTCATTGGATTTAGGTAACCCTTTCCGTTCAGTGGTGTTAGATTTGCCCATAATGCCAAAAGCATTGTGCAAGATAGCACCAGACTGTCTCCCACCTGTATAGAAAATATTAAATACATATATATTTTAACCTTGTTAGTTATTGAAGGATCTCAAATCATTCATAGTGTATTAGTCAACACTGCATATACTGGTCGTGTTATGTGAACACAAATTACAGTATGAGCCCCTTAAGTCAGTCGCTGGCCCCTTCAGCACAGAAGGGGTATCTGTACTGGTAGATTCTAGCATGTGAAACATGTCATGTTGTTACATTACCTTTAATGGTCAGATTTTCAATTCCACATTCAAACATGATCCACCCCCATTTTTCTTGGCTTGGACCAATTCGTGTTACATCAGGAACTGGAGGCTGCTCCGTTTCATCCATAAATGTAAAATCATCCAATTCTTCCAGAGTGAAAAGGACTTTTGATTTCTCAAAGGGAATAGTGGTAATTGCACAGGTTCCTACATCTGATCAAAGGGAGAAGTAAAAAGAGAAACATTCATGGGCTTCTGTCACAGTTATCTCTAAGGTAGCAGATGCAATAAACAAGTGCGTGTATGTGTGCGTGTATGTGTGCGTGTTTGTTTATATATATATATATATATATGTGTGTGTGTGTGTGTGTGTGTGTGTGTGTATGTATGTATGTCTTTATTTGTATAGCGCCATAAAATGTACATAGCGCTTCACAGTAGTAATACATGTCATATAAATAACAAATATAAATAACAGATCATGGGAATAAGTGCTTCAGACATACTGTAAAAGTAACATTAAGGAAGGAGTCCCTGCTCCGAGGAGCTTACAATCTAATTGGTAGGTAGGGAGAACGTACAGAGACAGTAGGAGGGAATACTAGTAAGTGCGTCTGCAGGGGGCCAAGCTTTGTGTCATGTGTCCATGATTATCCAGTGCTACTCATATAGTTTGTGTATATATATATATATATATATATATATATATATGTTTGTGTGTATATATGTGTGTGTGTGTATATGTGTGCGCGCACCCCCTCTCCCAATGACTCAGTGTCAAATGACGTCGCGGGTTATGTGACGTTACATGACCCCGTGGTGCCGCATTGCCATGGCATAACTGTCCTCTAGGTGCTGGAATAGGGCAGCTATGGGACCTTTCCAGCGCACAGGGAGTTAATCTCCATAGAAAAAACAGCAGCAGCTGCAACTTAATTGAACAGGCTGAACTCCTGACTGCTGATTGAGTTTTAAAAGTGAGGAAGTGATTATACAGAGAGAGACTAACTGCTGTTCCTCAGAGAAGTGGGGGGACAGAGATAGAAAGTGCTCCCCAGCTAAGAGAGGCTGGCACAGATCCCTAGACTAGCTGGACACAGAGTCTTCTGGGACTGCCTGGGTCATTAATCCCAGAAAGAAGAAGGCAGGACGAGAGACCATGCTCAACTGGGGATGTCCTGTCCTTGGCATTGGACTTAGAGGAGAGATTCTCTGAGCTCACGTGGGGCCGATCTCCCCTATGAAGGAAGGACGCAAGACCGTGCTGAAGCGGGGACGTCTGCTCCAAACCCTGGACTAACAGATAAGCAAAACCCTGTATTGTTGTGTGCAGAGACTGTGTACGTTGTTGCATATGCCAGGGCATGTTTTGGGGTGGGAACCATCTTAGCTGGCCATCCAGTTAGTTAGGGCTAGAGCTACCGTGTAGTTAGTTTTCCCTGAAGGGAATAGGTGTTATTTTTATGTTTTGTTTTGACTTAAAGGGACGGTGGGCTTGTTGATGTATGATTTAATCCCTGTGAATAAACCCCATATAGAGAAATGCTACGTTTCCTGCCTTAAATTGGGACTAAAAGAGACTACACATATACATATACACATACATACATACACTTTTTCAATGCGTCTGTTACCTTAGAGATAACTATGATAGAAGTCCATACATATGATCGATAGATATACTATAGGATTTAACAATTTTAATGGAGGCTTGGTTTTAAATGCATCCTTTGATAACCATTTTAAAGCTCTGAAACTCAGGAGAGCACAGCACGACACAGATAATGGGTAAACATTCAATATCCATTTGGGAGTTTTACCATGGGAGAGTTTGTAACAATGACAACACTGCAGTGACTACTGCTGCGAGTCACTTGAAATATATTTTTTACATCGTGTCTCAATGTGCTCTTATATTTGTGTCAAAAGCAAAGTAATTTTGTTACATTACTTAAAGCCACAAGGATAAAAAAAATAAATCATGGTTCAAACTTTGGAGAGCCAAATGCATAAAAATGCCATAGTGCCATAGCTTTTCTCAACATCTATTGCATGAATTCTTAGCGCTTTGCACGGCTCCTTTTTCGACTCAAGTGCACCCCACTGCTCGAGTGCCGTGGGGGAAGTGAGGAGCTGGGGAACAGATACATGGCCCAAAATCATACAAGGTGTATTAACTGGGTCACCAGCATGCCAGCCTAGTTCTGTACTCCAATGCGAAGGTCACTAGAGATTCACATAGGCAGCATTAAGTAGAAATACCCACATTTTGTGCTCACATGATCGACAGTAACTGCTGCAAAACAGACAGGATTGTAGTCAACTGCGTATCATTCGGCAAACTGGTTAAGAATGTTATTTATTTACATATAAGAAATAGTGTGTGTGTGTGTGTGTGTGTGTGTGTGTGTGTGTGTGTGTGTGTGTGTGTGTGTGTGCATAAAGCCCCTCGTTTTACAGATTGCACTACTCACCGATAAAGACAAGGAGTTGCTAGCACAAATATTGCCACCCAATATCCGACAGGCAGTTAAAAAACAAATGTTTATTCCTGGAGTTCACTGATCAAAGATGGTCTTAAATACTCAGTCTGAAGAACTACCTTAACTTGAAATACAAAGATGCTATAAAAATGTGCTCAACAGCTGAGGCAAAAAGCTTATTTCTATTCCTATTAAGGACAAAAAATGCCAGCAGTGCATTTAAGGTAACTAAAGAGGATTTTTGCCAGGTCGCATTCTCTAAATGTTATGTTACAGTTTAGTCCTTGCATTAGAAAACACTTCATATAAATCTCACCGGATGTATCGAGACCTCTGAGCTGACCATGGACCCTGTGCACATTTAACTTGGCCGCTATTTCTTTTCCTTTCTCAGCACCGGCATTTGATCGCAAAGATCCTGAAGACTGTGGCTGCATCTTACTGGCATTAGCATATTTCTCAAAGTTTACTGATGGTCGACCAGTATCTGTATTGTTTGGAGTTTCTTCGACCACTCCCCTTCAAGAAAGAGAGAGGGAAATGGGCACATGCTTACAACGTGAAGGAAATTACTCACACTACACAGTACTGTAACATGAGTGATAGATCTTGTGCACTGACAACTTTTTCCTTACGGTACACCTGTCAATGTTTTACCTTCTCTTCCAAAATAGAATGGGATTGAAGATGAAATACTTCAATGCAGACCTCAAAGACAGGAGTCTAATGTCCAATGAGCTTATGCTTTCCAGTAGAGAAGAGAGGAGAACAGAAGCTCTAATTTTCTCACAAAAAAAGGTCCTTGGCCACACCAGATTTCTGACAACCACCAAATATTAAAATATATAACATTATGCAGAGAAAAAGCAATACTTATTTTGATACACACCAGGAGAAGTAAATGATCATTTACATTACGTGTTAATCAGTGATCATAGGAAAACTTAGCTTTTAAAAGTGATTACATTAAAATTATATGCAACAGATCGAATAAAATACAATTTGTGCCCTTTGAAATTAAGGCGCTGATAGTAAATGTTTAACTGTAATAAACATCTATATATTAGACAAGGATTTGGTTCAGTAGAAATATTTAGAACCCAATAACCTTTGTGTATTATAATTCAACCAGGAGGCTGCCCTGTGTTATAAAGTACCCTTTTCAACCTTAATACGTCTGCTATGTAGTACTTCAGTCTAGTTTAAATTCTTCTGACTGGCTGACCATGTACTTGGTACTGGTGAAGAGTTTTGGAATTTAGGGGAAAAGGTAACATGTAGTGAGCATACAGTAGAGATAGTATCCCTAGTTGATAATAAAATGCTCAGGAGGAGCGTTTGGAGTGATGCATGGAGCGGGGATGGAAATAGTGTTTACCTCAAAGGCACTCTCTCTCAGCCCATGTTATGGCAGTAATTAAACGTCATGTCCTGCCCAGCACTCGTTTCACTGGCATGCGGCTTCTTCCACCAAACATTACATACATATGTAAATTAGGTACAGTCGCCTGTAAGTTCATTTGTTATTCCTAAAACAACTGGGGTGGCCGGTGGTCACTGAGAAAAGATTTTATAATCACTGGCCTCAACTTTCAATTTGATTCCTGATTCGGTCTCCTTCCATATGCACACTGTCCAAATCTTATTGTTACAGTGCTTCCCGTGCATAGTGGCCAAATATGTCCTTTCTTCTACCATTCTACAACTAAAGCTAAGCCATGCCCTCACCCTGTCCCTTTCTAATACTGCAACCTTCTACTAACTGGCCTTTCTGCCTCACAGTTTCCACCCCACAGTCAACGTAAAACTTTTCTCCCTGACTCAACTCACTATTTTCAAGAAGTGTCTCTGATGCTTCCCTCCTGATATCACCGATATAGATTCCCATCAAATTCCCAACAACATACAAAATTATCCTCCATGCCTTCAAGGCTTTGCGCTCCCCAGCCTCTCTCTAGATCTCCGCTCCTCCCTTAACTTTCAGCCACGCTTCGGAAAGCTCACCTTTACCAAGCATTTCATTAACCACAAAACACAACCATGCCCACCCGTTAGACACGCACTTACTGTACTCATCCTCTTAACTATGCTCTATAAATCAATTCACTAAGCTCTTCAGGACAGGGACCCCCTTTTCCCAACGTTTACTTATATTTGATGCACTTAACCAAATGTTGTATTCCATTCCTTATAAATAGATCCTTATTATTTAGGAAGAGTCCTGCGGATAGTCAGTACCATGATACATATACTGTACAAAGAGATGAAAGTATTTATATAAATATCTATTGTACAAGGCTATGGAACAACCCGCTCCAAGCTGGCATTTGGGGACTTGCACGACTTGTAATTGCGTCACATACCAGACATACCAACTGCCCTAAGGCTCCCAAAAGTGCAAAGTAACCTTAAAAAATGTAAAGACTTTTGAGCTCTAGTTCTTACAAGTCCATAATTAGTCATATGCTCAGTTTTGACAGACATCTCATTAAAAAAAAATCTCTAGCCAACAATGAATGAAATGGTTTCTGAGATAGCACGGTTATGAGTAATATGGCAGATGACTAACATGACGTTTTACCTATTCATACGGACTTGCGTCGCAATTCTATCAAAGCAAAGGGCAATTAAGGAAACATGGGTCACACTTTTGTTTGCAGCCGTACCAGACGTCTCCTCAACTGATGCTTGTAACAAACATAGGTTCACCTAAAAATAAGACAAAAGGGTTAATTATTCCCACAATACAAAAATAAACACAGGACTGCAGATTCGTTCTTCCTTTGGAAATATAATTTAACATAGCCCAAAAAATAAAAAATAAATCACACTATTGCTAAGCAAGTCCCTCTTTTTAACGTTGTGTCCATCTCACAGCAGGAAAGCCTTCTCAACAGTATCAATGCATTTGCTCCTCCGTAAGGATTTAGAGCAGAACAGGGGGTATTCACAGGAAGGGGGTGGGGGAGAGAGAGGTTGACTCCTGAGGTCTCCACTTCTGAGTCACTCATTGAACTTTTTGAGCCCGTTTTAAAAATAAAATATCGAAAAAGCAAGTGGAAGTTGTCAGAAATACCAAATGTATTACTTTATAAAACACTGCAGGTTTGCTTTCAAACAACAAAATGTGTTTACCTATATGTTCATTTTATGGATGGTATAGAACTTGCAAGATACCAATACACATAACGTGTTGAAATAGCTTAAACAAAACCATTTATGGAAAACCTATATATTAAGTTACTCGAGTCAAGCAAGATATGACATTTTATTTCACAAGTGTTGCCTTTATTTTGGTAAACTTATACTGTCAGAGATTGAGAGCTTATCTGTTCAATGTTCTTTAAATGCTTGCAGACTGTCTAAAGACAAAGAAAACAGACACTGCACACATTCAAAAATGGAAAAAAAACCTAATTCTCTTTGGAAAGGAAAAATTTAATTAAAATTAAGCTAATTTCAAAAGGCACAGATTCAAATAAAAACTTGTGTAGACCAATAACTCAGAGCAGCTTTGTAATGCAATGATACAGCAAACCTTAAGTTCTAGCCTTGTACTCTGCATGTAACTCCTAACCTAATCAACTCAATACAAAGTCAATAACCCCAAAAATGTAAATGTACAAAGGTTTTTTTTTTTTTTTTTTAAAGATTCAAGAAAATGTTTAATATTTATTAATAGTGATGTCAGTAATTAATTATAGCTAGCACTGGAAGAAGTTTTGAAAATAACTAATCTAGTTGGATTACTAATATGAAAATGGAACATATTAAAGAAAAATATATGACCTTGGGTACTGTAACATTGGCTTGAAGACCCTTAATTTTCACATTATCCTGCTTGAGTGACGGCTTGTTCTGGGCCTGTCCTTGATTTGTGGTTCCTGTAGCAGGATTTTCTGGTTTGGATAATTTAGTATCCTGCTTCGAAGACATCTACGCCAGAAAAATAAAAGAAAGTATTTTGCTTTTCATCACCTAACAAGCCCATTATCCAGTATATATCCCACATACCATCTACACTTTATCAGTCACTAAAAGCTTCTCCAGGATTTATCTTCAATCAGCCACTCTGACGCACCAAGAAGCCAATGTATTATTTTCCTTATCATGGCTCCTTTGTAGCCTGCAATATCTTTCACAAGATCAGCATATAAATGATGCATTGCTTGTACACCAAGCTCAGAGCTCCCATTTCTCATACAAACAGAAAAAGGGTAAACTGGCTATAAATATTTCTAGATTTGCTCAATGAAAAGAAACTACACTATTTTTAGGAGACTAAATGCTACACAGTAATACATACAGTACTGAATCACACAAGGAGAATCCCATTTGAACACGATAATTTTAAAGAGGAGAACAAAAAAGGATTCATCCTTATCATCCATTATACAAATCTTATATTGTTGTTATTGTAGATAAAAGCAAAAAGGTAATTTATTTATTCAGATCGGGCTTGGTAATTATATACATGGCTCTATTGGTTCAATAAATATTCAATAAATACTCTTCTACTAGCATGCACTTATAAAAACGCCTTATGGGTATAAAGAGATTTCCAGAAAAATGCCATAAGGAAGAGAAGAGGGGGAAGGGGGGTAGGGAGGGGAAGATGGAGGGGGTGGGGGGAGGGGGGAGCACAGTTGGACAGTGGCCCACAAAAATCTATGTGCCCATTTATGGGCATGCCTGAAAAAAGATTGGCCACCCCTGCCATAAGGTATGTAACATGTACATGTGGTTATATATCCAGGGCTATTTTTGTTGGGGGGCTCAGGTTAACTGCCTTGGAGAACCTGTTTTTAAGAATCAAAAAAAAATCCTAGCAGCGGTTGTGAAATGATTAGGAATGGGGTTGGGATAATAACTGGAAGAAAAATGCTATCCCTGCCACATTATTTTTTATTTAAAGCTGAATTATTTGTTGAAGCATAGCTATACATTATTTTTTTGTTTTAGGTTCTAGCCCCTTTTTCCTACAAACACCACCACTTTATATACCCCAAACAATGTATCACACGCCCTTGGTCTTAGGTCATATTTACTATATATCTAAAGCTTTGCCCACAGCTAGCACTACATAAATGGAGAGATACATCAAGCAAGATCATTTGACATTTGATTTTCTAATGCAAGGCTGTATAACGACAGGAGTCATAACCTATAATGTAATACAGTGTATTCAGAAAGATAAAGGGCTTATAGTTTGAGATATAGGTATCAACAGCCCATAAGTGACCGTGTCTTACAGCGAACGAAAGGTCTTACATTTTCTGAGAAAGTGGTTTTGCTGTTCTGCACCGCTTCAGTTAACACCTTTGCATGCAAGTCATCCACAATTGCAGCTGGGTGACGAGTGCTGGTAAAATGCACCATGGCCTCTATATATCTATAGGAAGACAAACATTTAGAAATATTCTGAGAATACATTTTAATCCACGAAAAAAAATATGAAAAACTCTATAACATTTATAAAAGAATAGTACCAGCATTCCTGCTGCTCCTACATAAAGCAACGTAAACTGGGAAATAATGTGCGCTATAAAACCTTAAACCAGTGGTTCCCAATCTGTGCGCCGTGGCGCCCTGGTGCG
>NC_134483.1:441195456-441222956 GCF_040206685.1 Ascaphus truei
CAGCATTTGTCAGACGTGAAATAGAATTTAAATCTTTCGAGACAAGTCTTAGAATTCACTGATTCATTACAGCAGCCCTGTCAGAGTCTGACCCGCCTATAATGCGTCCCATTGCAGCACTGTACTGTAGATTAGCTTTTTTAAGACTATTTAAAGGACTATTTAAAAGAGAAACATTTTTTTTTTTAATTTAGCCTTTCTATCAACATCTCAGAATTTGTATGGTGATTTGTCCTTTTCATTTGTATGCTATAGCAACTCAAGGGTATCTTCTCAAAAATATAAACACTTAAAAACTTTTAGAAAAGGGAAACAATTCCTCTAGCAGAATTAAGGCTGTTTGTTCCAATATTCATTATATTACTACAACCAAAAAAAAAACCATTATAGAAGGATTGTACTGTATTTTTACTTTAATGTCATATTTAAGCATCTCCTTAGCAGAAACATATCCCTAAGGGCAAAATAGAACCCTACATTTGTCTAATACTAAAATGCAAGGCATGAAATGATCAAATACAGTATTTGTCCTATGACACAGCGTTAATAGACTCCGATAAGTACTAGGAAATGAATGAAAGGTGTAATGAACAGAAAGCAGTTTCATATAGCCACATGAAATATGTATAAAGTGTATATAAATATGTATAAAATGAAATGAAATAAAACACATGCAATGAAAAGATATTGCAGTTAAAAATGTGCACTAAATCATATTCAAGCATCTCTTGACAGCCAGCTGAACGCTTGTATTTTCTTTTAAAGCCACTGTAATAAGCAAGTTGTCCTTATGCATATGCATCTGCATTAAGTATTTGTCTAACAAACCACTTGCAAATAAGTTCTCTTTAGCACAAAAACTAGACAATTTGTATTATTTCAGAATTCACTGGGATGATAAAGACCAGCCTTGAAAATCTATCTGTGGATCTCTAACCATTTTCCCATTAAAAGGACCTCTCTTTAGTACAAGAATTAATCTGTGTCACCACAGAGACAGCAGTGAAATAAATAGTATATATATCAGAGAGAACAAGAAATTGCAAAATAGAGGGGAAGCATACCTGTCAAAAAGACAAAACAGTACAAGACAAATGTGTTCAACACAGTGATTTGAGCTGCATAACTCAAAAATAGCTTTGTTTCCCCCTTAGCACTGTTACAAAGTGCTGCCATTTCCGCTCTTTTAAGATACTGAGTAACCACAAGCAGGTTTGTAGGGAGGGATTGAAATGGGCATAATGGATTGGCATACAAAGGCATGAAGCAAATTTAGAAAGATAAATACCAATAACTCCTTTGTGAATTTTGGAAAGGGGAAAGAAAGGATGATCCTTCGGGGGACAAGGATACATCATAATGTGAACTAAACGCAATTCAGTTTGAAAAAATATTCCTGCTCCTATAAAGGATATATATAAACAACAACTGTACATTGGAAATGCCTGAAAAAATGGTATCTATCATTTTAGTTTGTAAGCATTTCATGTCGCCGTCTGAAGCAAACCAGTGTACTTCTTTTTTACATGAAAATACAAAATGTGATCAATAGAATGGGACATGTATGAACGCATAACAAAGGCAGATCTCCCCCTCTGAGTCCGTATAGAGTATAACACATGAAATACATGTAAAAGTTGGGGTAAGTATTACTGTACATAATACATACATGATATGTAGCTTCCTCTTGGTTGGCTACTATGAGTTTAAAGGGTTAAGTGGTTAGAGGTGTTAAACTGTGTAGAATCACCAGGTTCAGCCCCTCCCAGTTCACCTAACCACCAGTGATGTCATCATGGGGAGTATGATGACATCCCCTTATTCTAGGAGTTCTTCAGAGTGCATGTATATGTTCCTGCCTGTACTCCAAACTCTCATTAGGGAACATATCTTGTCTTCCTTCAGATAAGCAGAGTTACCACACTTAATACGTAGGTACTCAATGACCGCGTCTCTGAGCCAGGTGTCTCTCTGATCCTCAATCTCCTGCATGATTGGCTCTGGTACATACTGGAACTGATACCCATGAGACTTGTTAAGTGAAGTTCTCATGTGTGTCTTGTAAATAATGTAGGTGTTTGTCTGCAGCTAGCTATGTCATCTTCCATTTTATTAACGTGCCCTTTCCAAAGTAAGTGCCTGTTGAGAGGATCAGGAAGTTCAAGATATGGAACATATTTCTCAAAGGGTTACTAGCTCAGAAACCTGGATATATGTCAGACCAGCCAACACGGAGGGCTCCGGTGCATTAGTGAATTCACTCAGGATACTTCTAGCCAATCTCTTTTCTACTAACATGCAAGATAAGTACCTCCTCTGGGTAGGTCTGAGATCTTCCAGAGTAGGATTCCCCAAACTCTTCTAATTCTGGATTTGTATTGTGTTTCATCTCATTTATATCTATACTGTATGTTTGATGTTTTTGCTGGACTGTGTTCAATAAATACGCATCTGTTTTATTAAAGTTCCTTACGCCCATTTTCTATTCCCACTTTCATACACGCCCAGCAAGAAACAACCCAGTACCATCTATTTGGCCTGAGAGACTGAGTATTCATATTGTCAACAAGTATTCCATTGTGACCTTTGGAACCAGGGTTACAGATAATTGTATGCAATCATTTATTTGCCTCCTATTATCATGTGTCTTGTTTTTATGGGTCAAATACATTACCAGATGTTTAGAGACAGTATACAAAATAAGTGCCACTATGCATGGTATTAAATGGTCATAAAGTTTCAGAAAATAATGAGATGTTATACTGTATGTTTTTTTTAGACTAGAAGACAATTGTACGTTAGTCTCTGCACCTTAACATGAAGATAGGATTTCTATACCAGAGACTCACCTGCACGATGAACCCATAAGTTGCATCCCCCGGTCTAGTAAGGCATTAGCTGAAAGACCTTGTTTCACAACCTTAGGATAAAAGAAACGGGAATAATTACTTGTCATGTGTTCTTCTCCGCAGACAGGATCAGGATATTTTTCCTTTTTGTTGTGGTATGTAACAACACATCTTAAGCTATGCACTGAGCACAACTCATACAGTGCATCAAATAATTATTTCTTAAATAAGTGTGCTAAACTTATTTAATAAATAATAATTATATGGATTTTACCAATTGAACCTAAACAATTTCCTATAATAGTAAGGCTTTATTCCATAACCACATGATAATAGAAATAAAATTGACCACAGGAATTGTGCTGTGCTTTTTATTTTCCTCCTCATACTCATCAGAAAGATCTGAAAAGGGCAACCATTCATAGAGTTCTATAATTCCACCAACAAATAAGAAGTCAATGTAGTTAGCATCCATTGCCACACACAAACTTCTGTGGATGTATCAATTTATATAAAAATAGGTGAACCAGACACAAGAAAGTCAATAAATGAAAATATGAGGTTACTTCAGCAAACTTGCCAAGAAAAACAGGTATTTTATTACTACCCTATTTCCTCAATTCTAAGACGCACCTTTTTTTTAATTTTCACGTCTGAAATTGGGGTGCGTCTTAGAATCGATGTATTAAAAAAAGTGTCTACAGTACTATCCCGCTCTTTTCACTTAACATGTTTCAGGAGAGGTCCCACGTCTGCAGACGGTTGAAGATGGACAGCGGGCGGGAGTCTGGTGGCGGCTGCAGGACAGGTCCCAAGTCTGCAGGTGAATGAAGATAAGAAGACAGCGGGCGTGCGGTGGTGGAGGTGGCTAATAGATCATAATAGCAGGAGCAGAGCGGCATCGGGGAACGGCTTGGGAGGTGCACACTAACACCGGAAGTTGACCGGTGTCTGACTTCCGGTTACAGTGTGCACCTCCCAAGCCATTCCCCCTATGCCGCTCTGCTCCTGCTCAGCTCTCCTGCTGCTGCACACCACCGCACGCCCGGTGTCTTGTTATCTTCATTCACCTGCCGATTTTTGACCGGTCATGCTGCTGCACACACACCCGCTGTCCATCTTGAAACATCTGCAGACGTGGGTCCTCTCCTGCCGCTGCCGCCCGCTTCATCCTCCGCTGACATGGGACCTCTCCTGAAACATGGTAAGTGAAAAAGTAATTTTCCTCGATTGTAAGGGCCAAATCGATGGTGCGTCTTACAATCGACGGCGTCTTACAATCGAGGAAATACGGTAACCAATCTAGTGCCAGTCTCTCTGTGGCAGTATCCCACACAAAAAGAAAGCCGTGAAGAGTTTTGTTTGGGCAATGTCTAAACCACCCTTCCTCACATAAGCCATGGAAATGAACTCACAAAATTAGTAAAGTACAGTATTATACTGTATATGATGGATAATGATTTTTGTGCATGAACAATATTGTTTAATATCAAAATTAGTGTTAACTTATCCAATCACCATTAAATTGTTTCCCAGTTTGAGTGTTCCCCCATTTTCTGTACCCAACAAAATGCAAACAGTATACAGGCATACCCCGCATTAACTTACGCAATGGGTCCAGAGCATGCATATAAAGTGAAAATGTACTTAAAGTGAAACACTACCTTATTCCCACTTAGCGATGCATGTACTGAACTGCAATCGTCATATACTTGCATAACTGATGTAAATAATGCATTTGTAACAGGCTCCATAGTCTCACCGCTTGCGCACAGTTTCGGTACAGGTAGGGAGCCGGTATTGCTGTTCAGGACGTGCTGACAGGCGCGTGCGCGAGCTGCTGTTTGCCTATTGGACGATATGTCCTTACTCGCGAGTGTACTTAAAGTGAGTGTCCTTAAAGCGGGGTATGCCTGTATACATTTATAAGAGAAAAAAAAGAGAAAAGTTTCCACCAACACTTTTACAATGGGACCAAGCTTAAAGCTGCAGTTGTCTTTTAAAAAAAAAAAAAATTTAATTTATTTTTTTAATTCAATAGTTTTATGTGTGCAATCTCTAATTACCTAAAGAACTGTATAGCTGCCGGTCAATTCGTTCTCCATGTATTGATTGGCGAAATCTTTAGATATGGGATATGTTTTTCCTCTGCTTCTGTCACTCAGTGGAAGCTCATGAATATTCATGAGCACTCCTGCACTGACATGTGCTAGAGGGAGGGCAGGGCTGACAAAGGGGTGTGCCAGGGCTTGTGACACGACATGAAGGGGCAGTGCCTTAGTAAATGGTTGTTAAAATAGAATACAAGAAAATTGGTCTTTCAAAGATGTTTTTTTTAAAACAGAAAATGCTAAAAGTATTTTTTCTTACTACAGAACTGATTTATTAAAAAAACAACACACATGCAGGATATTGACTAAAGTGCAACTTTAATCAAAGCAGATTTTTTTTATTTCTTTATTTTTTTTTAAGTGAGCTTTCCAGTCAGCATAAGGATGTTTTCATCCATAAGAAAAAAGGGGGGTAGGGATTGATCAACTTAATGCCGTACTAGTAGACTAAGGTATGATTAACAAAAGTGAAAATTAGTGGGTGCAGACTGTGGACTGCATGTGAATCAGTTCTGCGCTTGCCTGACGAAGTCGTCAAGCACCGACAAAATGCGTAGAACTGTGACATCATCGCGCAAGCACGTAGTGTGCGTGGTGTTCCGCTGCTAACTAAGGGACTCCTCTATACTGAGATTGCCTCTGGCACCTCGTGTTGATCAGCTGCAAGAGGTGAGACCGTTACCATCTCCCACTGTGCCTGCTCTTACTGTGACTCTGTCTGCGGTAATATCTGCTGTGTGTGAGCGTTCCAGCAGCAGGTCTAAAGGCAACTGGCTTTCAGTGGGTATACATAAAGGTCTCCCCCATCCATCTCAGCTGATCTGTACCAGGAGTCTGTGTGTAAAGATACCTTTACGTGAATTTTACTCTTTATGTCTTGTAAGTGTGTATTATCTACCTTACTTTTATTTAATTAAATTTTATTTCATCTGCATCATACGATAACGCACTAGGGGAGTGCGCTTTTTTCCTATACAGTACTGGTTTGGGAGTGATTCTCCCATGGATGAGCAGCCCCCCTCCTACAATTGGATTGGATCTGGCTATTGGGAATCTTTCCCCTTTGTTTTTCTAATGAATACCCCTTTTTCACTGGACTTGTGTTTGATGGACTGAACCTCTGGGATTTGTACTTGGTACTTAGAGATAAGTGTATTAGTGCATGACCTGTATGTGTTAGCGCTGCTTTGTGTATGTATGTACATACATACATATATATATATATATATATATATATATATATATATATATATATAGTCGCAGCTCCTATATGGAGTGTCCTCTACCTTCACTAGGGTTATGGACTGCTGATTTCCAACTATTTAACACATTAGCTATACCCCTTATTAGTACACTACATGATTGCACCATCTATTTGCTTCATGTTTAGTTTTCACCATATTATTATTATAGCTGACACTGTCTCCGGTTTTGATGGTTATTATACCTCTACATACTTACTGTATTCAGCCTTATATCTCCCCCATCTGTCACTTTCTTCTGTCTGACGTTATTATAGAAGGGAGGTTCTGGCCTATTTGCCTCACTCAATTACTTTTTAATTACTGTTTAACACACATTCAGTGATATATGTTTTAAGATTACACTTTATTAAAAGCCATCTTATACTATATTAGTGAAAGCACTGTATGCCTTCACTAATGGAAGGTATCCATTCCCTAGGGGAAATGTGTCCCTAGGGGAAATCTCATTGGTCCCTTGGCCCGCCCACCCCCGCACACCTCTCATTGGCCTGAAGCGGAGTGACGGGCCAAAGGACACACACACACACACACACACACACATCTCCCCCCCAAAAAATAAGTACAACAGCCCCCCCCTCTCACCCCTGTGGACTTGCCCCCCCCCCCCAACTGTCACCCCTCTGGACCTCCTCAACGGCTGGCCGCCCTTGACCACCCACCCTCTCACCCCTTCTCCCTTCCCGGCGCTGGCCTGCAACAACAGAGCCACCCCCTATCACCATTACGGCCCCTTTGCTACGCCCTTACCCCACGCGGCACTTTCCGCCGCGGATCCTCTAAAACGAGCACGCTGCCGGCGGGGATGGGTGGTTTCGGGGAGCAGAGGGGTCTGGCGGCCAGAAGGGGTCTAGCACTCAAGCTCCTCGCTTCGGGTCCGGCGGCCGAGCACGGTAGGCGGAGGTACAGCCACTGGTGTGCCACGTGGTGCTCCCGCAGGAGGAGCACAGGCACTTGCGTGCTCCCAGCGTTAGGCCCGCCCGGTCCTGAGGCGGGAAGTGGAGCGGCCAGCCATGCGGACACCCCCCTCCCCCAACAACACCCTCTATCAGCACACGTACCCCACATCGCCGCCTCCAGACAGCAGAAACAGAACACTATCACCACCCCTCCTGCCACCACTCTGCGGGACCTCACAAACAGCCCGCTCACCCCCCCTCCCCTCTTTTTCTCCCCCCCCCTCCCCTCGCTTTCTCCGTGCCCCTCCCCTCTCCCCTCTCTCTCCCCCCCCCCTCCCCTCTCTCTTTCTCCCCCCCCCTCCCCTCTCTTTCTCCCCCCCCCCTCCCCTCTCTTTCTCCCCCCCCCCTCCCCTCTCTTTCTCCCCCCATCCCCTCCCCTCTCTTTCTCCCCCCATCCCCTCCCCTCTCTTTCTCCCCCCATCCCCTCCCCTCTCTTTCTCCCCCCATCCCCTCCCCTCTCTTTCTCCCCCCATCCCCTCTCCTCTCTTTCTCCCCCCATCCCCTCTCCTCTCTTTCTCCCCCCCCTCCCCTCTCTTTCTCCCCCCCCTCCCCTCTCTTTCTCCCCCCCCTCCCTTTCTCCCATCCCCTCCCCTCTCTTTCTCCCCCCCCATCCCCTCCCCTCTCTTTCCCCCCCCTCCCCTCTCTTTCTTCCCCCCCTCCCCTCTCTTTCTTCCCCCCTCCCCTCCTCCCCTCTCTCCCCCCCCTCCCCTCTCTTTCCCCCCCCTCTCCCCTCTCTTTCTTCTCCCCCCCCTCCCCTCTCTTTCCCCCCCCTCCCCTCTCTTTCTTCACCCCCCTCCCCTCTCTTTCTTCCCCCCCTCCCCTCTCTTTCTCCCCCCCCTCCCCTCTCTTTCTCCCCCCCCCTCCCCTCTCTTTCCCCCCCCTCCCCTCTCTTCTCCCCCCCCTCCCCTCTCTTCTCCCCCCCCTCCCCTCTCTTTCTTTCCCCCCCTCCCCTCTCTTTCTTTCCCCCCCTCCCCTCTCTTTCCCCCCCTCCCCTCTCTTTCCCCCCCCTCCCCTCTCTTCCCCCCCTCCCTCTCTTTCCCCCCCCTCCCCTCTCTTCCCCCCCCTCCCTCTCTTTCCCCCCCCTCCCTCTCTTCCCCCCCCTCCCTCCCCTCTCTTTCCCCCTCCCTCCCCTCTCTTCCCCCCCCCCTCCCCAACCCACCTCATTTCCCCCCACACCAACCCACCTCTTCCCCCCCACACCAACCCACCTCTTCTCCCCCCCACACCAACCCACCTCTTCTCCCCCCAAAACACCCCACCTCTTCTCCCCCCCACACCACACCACCTCTTCTCCCCCCCACACCACCCCACCTCACAATTTTTGAACAACAACTACATCATATAATTTCACGCATTTACATCCCGGGCAACGCCGGGTATATCAGCTAGTATTTTATAAATGTTGTGGTGTGCAATTAAGTGAATCTCTTCAGCTTTCACGATCTAGTGTTCTCATTCATTTTGCCGTTTTCATCCATACCTTGAAAGTTGGGACACAGAGCTGTTCATACGTAGTTGAGCTTTCTTCACTGGTTGGAGTGTCCAGGTCTAGAGGGCGATGCAGGGAAGATTTTGAAGTCCTTTTGTTTGTTGGGTGTTTTACTGACCAGTTGAACACCTGGAACTGGTTAAGGTAGTTCTGATAACAGGACATTACTGGCTGTTGAGTGATTTGTTCGTTATCTGCAGGTTTCTCAGCTTCCATTGCATACACATGTTCCGAAGATTCCTCCTCCCCACCTAGAGCGGAGACAAAGGAGGCTTGGGAAGCATGAGTTCGGATTGGCAAGGTCCTTGTGTCTAACCGAGTTTCCCCTTGGGCAGTAGCAGTCAAAGGACCTTCCACACTGTGATAGATGGAACCTCTGCTGTAATCAATTTTCTGAGTTTGCTTTTTTCTCCTTTTTCTCCCTGGATATGTTCCTGGACCTTCGTCACTGCTAATTGGTTCAAACTCCTCCGTTGCAGAAAAGTAAGCTTCACTGTCTGCCATAGACATGCTAGAGTCCATTGAGCGGTATTGGTGGAATGAGGTTGAATCTGCCGATGGAGTGTATGGAAAAGAGCCAAAGCTCCTCCTCTGTTTTGGAGAATCAAGGACATTCTCATCACTGCGGGAGACATCACTAGTGAACTGAACCCCAACAGGACCAGGTTGCTTGTCCCCATAGAAAGCAGCAGAGAGACTCTTTGTGCTCCCAAGACGGATGGAGCAGACAGATGCCTGACGCTTCAGAGGAGATCGGACAGGTGTATGGACTACAGATCTGTCCTGAGAGTTTGGGGAAACAGGACTGCTTTCTGAAGCTTTGACTGGAACACTAAAATAAGAGAAAAAGAAGTAAGTTCTCCTACAAAGCTGAATTACATTTTTTTTTTAAAACTAAGCATTCTATCTTGGATCATCATTTACTATGTTCCCAAGTCATTCAGACACTGAGTACCAGTGAAAAGTTTAACGGAGAATCATAAAAACAATCCATGCTAGATAACATTTTTTTTGTTTAACTTGGAAATGGAAAGACATTCCTGGAACCAGCTCTCCAAAAACAAATGTGACCACGCCTAGAGAAATCCTCAGATTTCATGGTAAATCCTCTAGGTTTTAAATATTATTTCAATTTTTTTTATTGTTTGACAAAGAATATTTTTTTGCACAGAATGTTTTATATATCTGTTTGCTACAGATATGAAACAATAACATTGTGATTTGTGTTTGGCACTTGACTCCTGGAGTATTAGACGATACATCGTTTATTTGGACTTACTGCAACTGGACTAACTACTACTTCGTACGCGACTACTGAAATAACCACTCACCTTTGACCCGCTTACCAAAATATCAATACACCGTTCAAAATGTTGTGCAATTCAAATTTGCAAACTGGGCTTAAAGAGAGTCCAGGAATACCTTGTTGGGTACATCATGAGCCAGACACTGTCTTGGTACACACCCTTAGGTGAATACTCTACAATGTGCTAATGGTGATGGAACAGGAATACAGAAAGTTTTCGTTTGTTTCTTCCCTGCATTAGAAGACTGTACTAGTGTATACAACCTTATTTTGTTGCGACACATGAAAGGAACATTAATTTCATACTAGGAAAGAGAAAGAAAATGCAAAACCCTATTCTACTTTACATAAATAAATATAAGACTTGACAACTGAATCCTGAGATAGTAGCTTTAGTGTCATTAGATATTACCAATATGAGAGCTGAAAAGCCATATACAGCAATGAAATATAATAGCACGCTGAATTACTCTATTTATGATTTAAAATACAGTGTAAAACACTTGCCTTCCGTGAGCTTCCTCTGATTTTGCTCTGGGTGGATATTCTATTTGTCCTAGGCTTATTTCAATGACAGAAGTAGGGCTGTCTTTTTCTTCAGCCAGCAAGGGAAGTGCAGCACTGCTACTGCTATTCTCTTCAGAAGATGATGAGCTGTTAGAACGTAATGGGACTTGAACGCTCAGATGTTGGGGTTTTCTCTCAATGTCTATTACTACAGATCTTGTGTCCCAGTCTTTCCTTCTGCTGCCATGAGTCTTACCTTAAAAAAAACACAGCATGTACAGTAAACCAGAAGGGTAGGAAAATGCAAATGTTATATTTGGCTTATGAAAAATGCTAATTAAATCATGACATTACATTCAGCAAATATGGAAAGCGAAGGAAAATATAGGCCTAAAAGCAAAACTACCCTTTTAGTATCTTTTAGGTAAACAGAAAAAGCGGAGTGACTTACCAGCTGGTTACGGAGTTGTTTCCGCTCTATGTCAGAATTCTGCATACAACTCGAATATTATAGAAAAGCTAACATTTAAGGGTCTTACGAGCTATAGTTAAAAATTATTATTAATTGTCCATGTGCATTATTAAAAAAAAACAGTGTCGTTTTCTATACACTGAAGCACCTAGAGAATGTATGTTACATTGCTGTTGCTTCACAAAATAAATTAGGCTGCTGTTATTTTTCTTATTCTGTTTAATGTCTACAGTGGTTAAACACGGTTATTTGGTGTTTAAGGCGGGATGAATCTTAATAGTAACTTGGGATTGGAGCAGGGTTATGGTAGAACAGCAATGTTTCGAGATATAGCTTACCTTCGCTAACTTTTGCAACGTCTTTCGTTATAATCCACTCACTAGGCTGCAGCAAGGACTGCCCGTAAAACATTTCAGACTCCACACTCGTGTTCGAGATTACCGAGCTGCTTGACGGAGTCAGGTCTTCCAGTTTGAAAAAGTCCAGCCCTGTGGATGTGCCACCAAAGAACCTGCAGCCTCCCAGGCAGCCACACTTATTCTTGCTTCTCTTGTTTTTCACCGTTTCATCAGGCCACAAGAACCACAGCCTGTCAAGCACAGAAAGCATCGCATGCAAATGAAACTCTGCATTGCCAAAGTATGTTATTGGTGTATTAGCATGCAACCAAATATAACTTGATTGTGTATTAAATTGGTTCAAGAAATAAATAAAGATTTCGGCACAACGGTCTTCATGTGCAGATTCATTCTCTTTTAGGAGAGAGTCTTTATTATTGGCAATTGCTCCAATAGAGGAAGATGCCAAAGTTCCACAGAAATGTCATTTCTGAAGGCTGCAGTTTACCGGTTTCAAGCTGAAACCATGTGATGCAATCACAATTAGAGACTGCAGAGATCATGCTTACCGATTGGCTTGAAAGCATCCTGTATTTCTCAGTGAAACTGGTGCAAAAAATAATAATTGTATATTCTATAGGTCAGGGATTGATTGTACCAGCACTGATCTACAGGGTTCAACATGGGGTAGCCTAGATGTGCTCTTAAGAATATAAATATGCTTTGAGAGTTCTAAGCAAGTGTACAATGTCATGGTCTGTAGCTTCCGTCGCTCACCTTTTGGTCCGGCTGTCATGTGTTTCTAAAAACAGCCTTTGGACCTCGTGTTTGGAAGAATGGTCGGCAGCCAGCGCTATATCTGCAGTAATGAGCCCTAAAATGACAGAGCCCGTTTCTAGCCAGTAGGCCCGCCGCAAAACTGCAGGCTGCAGTCCCAATCTGCCGCTGTCCAGCTGCTCAATGTACTGTCTCAGCTGTAGATCCTGAACAGCTGCACTAATGCCCTCACCCACAGATTGGTTATGGAGGTTACAATTTGCAAGGCGTATAGCACCCATCTGTAAATAAATATATAAAGAAATGTTACCATTACAGTGACGACGCAATGTGCACTGAGCAAGTGACAAGTTATAAATGCATGCACAGTATTAAAATATAAGAAATCTTTAAAGGTATCTATAATTACATAACAGTAAATCTGTGGCACTTCTACATATAACTGGTTTCTAATCTGGCTGTTTTGGAAAAATACTTGAAGAGCCCTACTTTACTGGCTAAAAAAGTGGGGCAATACTGTAGTAAACAAACAGCACCAATTGTATCAAAGAAAATGGTTTTATTGCTTATGGAGTTACATTCTGTGCAGAGCCTATTATTTATTGCTGTGTTTTATTTGGCAATGCGGACCTAGCATCTAAACTTTTGATGCGGCTCATCTGCATTTCCCTCTTAATAAGCTGTTCCAGCTCGGGTGTACTCAAGGGCTCTGACCCCTATTGACCTGATATAACCCTAGCACTCACTCAGAGCTGACTCAACTTATAAAGACCAGCTACATAGATTCTACAGACCACCTGTTTTAATATGGTTATAGTGATTACTCACCGTATTTTGTTCAAGTGTACCGTTTATGTCATTTATTGATATTAGTATACATACTTTTAAGATCATTACATGAGGGTAACTATAACCTTCATTTACTTATTGCCATTAGGTTTGGACATTCTACTGTCTACTAGCCACGGCTACTGGTTTTATCATTAACCAGGAGAACATTAACCCCCATGATATTGTGGCTTATCACTATCTAGATTTATCATCCCAATTATATTTTTGGGGGACTCATTCTGGATCTGGACACTTAGGTGCACTTCCAATCAGTTTGCTTTTATTGCCTCTATTATCCCCCCCCCTTTTTTTTTAATTAAAGTATCTGAAATCAGGTGACCAAACTGCACCTTGGAAATTTCTAAACCTTCCAGTTAAGAGCGTTCATGTTTCTGTCATTTTAATTGGCACCCAAATCAATGACAGCATAAAGCATATACAAAACATGCTACTTTTCAAGTCAAATATGTATGTATTAGACACCTCAGGAGAAAATACTCTGGGCTCTGGAAAGTTTGGGTGAAATCTGGTCAGCATTATTACTGTAGAGGACAGCACAAAAATGTGCATGTAGCATGTGGAGGAAAATCTTCTGACTTTTCGCTGCTGCTGTTTTCAGCCCGTACTAATCAGCGGTTAAAAACATTTCAAGCTTTGTAAAATGCTAGGTGGATTTTATTGCTACATTGATTTATTGAAATGCTTATGTCACTTTTATTAATTGCTCACTTTAATGTTTGTAGCACAGCCGTGTTCCACAATGTAAATATCTGCTCCATCGGCTGCCAAACGAGTCATTCTGTATTTCAGATCATCCGCAGTGAGGCATGGTCCTGGATAACAGCTCAGCTTCGCAGTGAAAGGAAGGAAAGCAGGTGGGTAAATAAGCAATGAAGCTGACCCCAACACAATGATCACAGAACACTTTTTGTTTTTGTTTTTTTAACAAGATATTCCAAAATAGTTGACCTGAATGACAACTTGCCACATCAGTTACATTGGATTGATTTAGCAAATCCCTTTCACAAGTCGAGAAAAAAAAAAACGACTGATTTTACAAATAAGGTTTTAGGATGCAGAAAGACAGTTAAAGTTTATTTTTTTACCTCTGGTGTTAATTATCTGTGACAAATTATGCAAAATGCTTTTTTGTTCTACAGTGGCAAGAAAAAGTTTGTGAAACCCTTAGGATTTTCACATATTTCAAACCGAAAATTTTATTAGATTTAATCTAAGTCCTAATGATAGATAAAGATAACCTGATCCAACAAATGACACAAACATGGTACTTTCAATAATGTATCAACAAATGATTCAACATTCAATATCCATGTGCAAAAAAGTATGTGAACTTTTAGATTCAGTGCCCCTTGAGCAGCAATGACTTCAACTAAGCATTTCCTGTAACTGCTGGTCAGTCTCTCACATCGGTTTTGAGGAATTTTGGCCCATTGCTCCTTACAGAACGGCTTCAACTCAGTGACATTTGAGGGCTTCCTTGCATGGTTAGCTTGCTTCAGGTCCTGCCTCATTTCGATGGGGTTTAGGTCCGGACATTGACTTGACCATTCTAAAACACAGAATTTCTTCTTCTGCAGCCATTCTTTTGTAGATCTGCTTGTATGTTTAGGATCATTTCTTGCTGCATGAGTTAGCTTCAGCTCACAGACGGATGGCCTGATATTCTCCTCTAGAATCTTCTGACAATGCAGAATTCATGGTTGCGTCAATGATGGCAAGCCATCCAGGTCCTGAGGCAGCCAAGCAGCCCTAAACCATCACACTGCCACCACCATGCTTGTCGGTTGGGATGAAGTTATTCTGTTCAAACACAGTGTTTAGTTTTCACCAAACATATCGTTTCTCATTGAGGCCAAAAAGTTTTACCTATGACCCGTCCATCCACAGAACATTGTTCCAGAAGTCTTGCGCATCATCTATGTGCTCTTTGCTGCCTGTCTGAAGTTCGCCAATTTTCTTTTTAGAGAGCAGTGGCTATCTCCTGGCTATCCTCCCATGAACACCATTCTGGTTCAGTCTTTTTCTGATAGTTGAGTCATGAACACTCACATTAGCCAAGGCGAGAGTGGCCTGTAGATCCTGGGATGTTAATCTGGGGTTCTTTGTGACTTTGTGTGTTGCTCCTGGCTAGTGACTGTGATCTTAAACGTTCTCCATTTGTAGACGGTCCTATTCCGCGCTTATAGTGCCGGAAACGGCGACGCAACGTCACCCGCAAACAAATGCATTGCCGCCGCTGCGTGTGCTTATAGTGCGCGCAACAGCGACAATGCGACGGAGCAACGTCGCCGTCAAGAAAACCGGTAGCCGGCAAAATTTGATTTTTCAAGGGCTGCCGCCTCATGTGACGGCCCTTGAACCAATCAAATGGCCGGAAACCCGAGACGCTACCGCCCGGCGAAATATAACTTTCGCCTGTGGCGATGGGTGACGTCACCCGACGTGTCACCATCGACGGCACTATTCGCGCGGCCTAACAGTGGATTGGTGGAGCAACAAATCCTTAGAAATAGATTTGTAACCTTTTCTAGACTGATGAGCATCAATAACTGCTCTCAGAAATGTATTTTGATCACAGCATGACTTGTTTCCACATACCAGTACGGTGAAGATCAAAATCAAAGTTTCTGATCTTTATATAGAGTGGGGCCTTCCAAACTCACACCTGAAGATCTACCCAACTATTTAAAAACCGGATTCTAATGATCCCCTTTCATTTCGCTAATAAAACCAGGGTTTCACTTACTTTTCCACATACCCCGACTCTTAATTACTCATTGTGTGTCTATTTCATACATCATTTTGTTTCAAAAGACATGGATTTAATCCAATTGGATATTTAAGAAGGGGATCATAGAAAACTATGGAATTTCCGTAATTATCATTGGGGTTCACAAACCTTTTTTCGCCACTGTACAAGAATTTTATATATTATATTTTATTATTTTGTTCAGTTTTACTTTGCCTACATCGCTTGTTTAAAATGTACATCTAACAAATGTTATATAGGTATTCCTGTTTAACGTAGTTGTTTTTCAGTAGTCCTTTCCTCCCTTCTTGTTTTGGGGTAGGTAGCCCTTTTGTTTTACACAACTTAAAATGTTATATTTTAATTTGCTTCGGTGCTCTTTAAATCCTGTCATACTCGGCTTGTTCAAAGTTGCTGAATCAGTAGAGTCGATTTCGCATTAACATAAAAATGTGCGTACGCGTTTACCAATGTCTACTGTATGTGCCTAGTCTGCTTCCTGAAAGGATGCCAGGTCCTATTATCAATACAGCAAACAGACCGTGTAATGAACATGGCAAAAGAGCGGAAGAATGAGCGCTCATCTATTATTAAATCTGTAGGAAGATAGAGAAAGTCTTAATAAGCTGCTGTTGATCATTGTCATTAAAGCTCTAGCGTCACGTGGGCCAATAGGAAGCCGCGCAGGAAGACATCACGACGTCCTGTTGGCCCGCAGGACACAGGAGCTTTGAAATGCAGCCCATGAACCCTTAGCTAGCCAGCCAGAGCGGTTACCGGCACCCCCTACAGAGGTATCTCCGAAAGCAGGGAGTCACCGGAGCTAAAATTAACAGGGTCCAGCTTCGGAAACCCCCTGCTTCAATCTCAAAAAAACAAAAAACAAAAACAGCTTGAATTGCCATTTTTACAGGTTTTATTTTTTTACTTCATGTCTTATATCATTTGCAAAATGGCAACATGCATCTTTAAGAACAGTTTCTCTAAACGTGGATGAAAATCTATGTAATTATGAGATTACAAAAATGTGCATGGGGTTTCTATTAATTTCAGAAAACTTCTGTGGCTTTGCTTCTGTTAAGAAGTTTAATTTAAAAAAAAAAAAAAAAAAAGCCTTACCTTCGAATCACAAATCCGCCGATCAATACCATGCTGGCATATTGTCACAGATTTCGGCTTCTCCAGCTGGAACTCATTACACGCAACGTGCAATGCAAAAGTCTGCCCCCAATCCAGCAGGCTCACCAGCTGCAGCAAGATAGGTCAATAACACCGTAAGGGCTTGAACAGTGTGATCAGAATTCAAGAGATTACAAAACTAAAAACATATTGGCCCCGCTGGACAATTAAATGGAGATTTATCCATGCTGCTATATAATCTACCCCCTCTGTTTGCCCACATTGTTTATTTTTTAACTAGGAATCTTTTGCCAGCTTAAACTAATTGGGATTCTGGATAGAAAGCCAGAGTAATAAAAAAGAGACTGCACTCCGTTAACTGGATGTGTCCATATATATTAGGAGCCACCATGTTTTATTACTCTTATTAACTCTTCACATGGCAAATGTTTAAATGAATAAAGTTCCATTCCATGGTAAATTAACTGATGGGAGTGGTGAAAGGCAATTTTAGAGCCCACAGGCTTGTTTTACATTATAAAAGATGTTTATTTAAAAATACAGATTTTCTATTAATGAACAGTAAAAATGTTTTGAAATGGCTTGCTCAATAACTATCAATGATATCCTTTTTGTGCCTTAAAATAAATACTTGACACATTTTAAAATATATCTATAGAAATAGTCATTTTACCTGAGGCACGGTGACCATGGCTGTAAGTGAGCCAGCCTGCATATCTATCAGCCACGCATATTCTAGGGTGTTTGTGCCTAGAGGCAAACCTTCAGCAGAAAACATGGCATGTGCACGCAACTGCAATCCAGACAGGCTGATATGCCCTTCTCGAAGCATCCCGTCCACTGCTGGCCGCTGCAAACAATCATTATGAAAAATTAGCAAGGGGCACCAGGCATTTACAGCACAGTTTCGTATCGTAGGATTCAATGGTCAGTTCTCACATTGGAAATAAACATTGGGCTTCGACCGCGGTCTGTACTAGGAGCTATACTCATAATATATTTATAAATTACCTACAGGATAACTCCAGCCGAAATCCAGCTGGAGACGCTGAAACAGGAAGGGGTAAAAAAGCAAATAAACTTGTCCAAAATTATAAAGTTGAAATTGGATAATAAGCCATACAAGGATCTTTCTAGACTAAAAAAAATGTGTACATGATGCTCAACATTAGTACATGTAAAGTAAAGCGCAATGGGGGAAACAAAATTCAGAATTGTGAACAACACTAATGGGATCTGGGTCATCTACTACGACTAAGGAAAGGGATGTTGGCATAATAGATCATTCAATTAAAATATCAGATCAATGAGCAGCAACACCAGTCAAGAACACAAATAAAATGTTAGGAACAATCAAGAAAGGTTTTGAAAATAAAACAGAAAATATAATAATGCCCTTGTATAAAAAACACTGTTTGCCACACATAGAATACAGTGTACAGTTCTGGTCACCTTATCTTAAAAAGTAAATAGAGCTGGAGAAACTAGAAACTCAGGGCATAAAGCAATCAATCTCTGGAATTCAATACCACTGGAAGTTATGATGGCAAACATTAAAAACTTTAAAAGAGCACTAAATGTAGTCATTGAGAGGAGTCCATATACTGTATGAATACGAACAGGATGGAAGTATCTTGAAAGGTGAAGTGAGTTACTGTATGCGTTCACCCTGAAGCTTCCAGTACATGCCACTGTAGAAGGCAGAAACTGGATTTTTGGACCATTTTGTCTGAACCAGTATTGACAGCCTGTATGTTCTTATGTTTGACCCTATATGATTGGTTCTGTATAAAAAATGTGTCATTTGCCATGTTTTGCTTGGCAATCAGCTCTCTAGACCAATCCCAACTAAGTATTTAATTGTGTTTTCTATTGCTCAAGGTATAGTCAGTGCAAGTGCCCACTACAAGTATGTAGGACACTTAAAACAGTGTGCTTCGCAATTTGAACTTTAACACATAAATCAGCACAGTAAAAACAAAACAACTTACATACCACTTCCAAACCCTTCCACACACAGACTGATTTTGTTGCAGACATTCAACCTGTTAATAATTCTAAAAGTACTCCGTCAAGGTGTTCAAGTTTGTAACCTACACTAGTGCTCCCCAGTGCATTGACACGTGTATGTGGCTCAGAAATAAGAAAATCATAAGACTTCTATTGTAGGCAAGCCAGAGAAACTTGCTGCTTTGCATTGCATCATATATTTGTATTTACAGTATCTTGATCCAGAGGTAGACAAAAAATATGCCAGTGAACCATTCTCCAATGATGTCTCATATGAGGAAAGCTTCCTTCCTGACTCCAAGAATGGCAATCAGATTTCTCCCTGATCAATACCCTTCCTATGTTTATTTATTTGGTATATCCCTGTACAGTAGAGGCAACTCTTATTCGAACAAAAACCAGTGGCAATTCCCCCCAAAAAACAGGAAACACCCAGGTACATTCTGAATACATGCCTTAAACTTTCCTTAAACTAGCCCCAGCATTTCTGCATTGATTAATGGCCTATCAGATTAACAGCGGGGGTCCCTGGCAGTCCCATTCAAACTGAATTGGATCCCTGCTGTGTTAATCCTATGGGTCGTTAGTCAATGCAGAAATGCCTTAAACATGCCTCAAACTAGCCCAGAACATACCCAGCACATACCCAGAATGTAACCCGGCTAGTTTACGGCAAATGTTAGAATAAACGTTGCCTCTACTGTATACTATTCCTTCATAAAAAGAGCACCAATCTTTTTTTTTAAAGATATATCTATTGTATCTGCCATTACAGTCTCCATGAGTAATGAATTCCACATTTTAATTGAAATTCAATTGTGGCACTTTTCTGTACTTTTTCAAGTTCCATTATGTCTTTATTTTATAGTGTTGTCCAAAACTGTACTCCATATTTAAGGTATGCTCTTACCAAGGATTAATACAAAATTATCAGCCGTACTCCGTTTCAGGCAAGATAATATCCTTTTTGCCTTTGCAGCAATTGCCTGGCATTGGGTACTATTGCCAAGTCTGCTGTCTGCAACCACTCCTAAATTCTTCTCCATTAATGATTGATCTAATTTTGTCCCATTTAATTTGTAAGTTGCATGTTTATTCTTGCTTACCAAATGTATAATCTTACATTTATCTGTATTAAACCACATCTGCCATTTACCTGCCCAAGTTTCCAGTTTATCCAAGTCTTCCTGTTGAGACATTACATCCTGCTCTCAATTTTACTACCTTACATAACTAAGTGTAATCAGAAAAATTGGTGACTTTGCTCTCTATGCCAACTTCAAGGTCTTTAATAAGCTAAAAAGCAGGCGTCCCAGTATCGATCCCCGAAGTATTCCACTCAACTTTAGCCTAACCTGAAAATGTTCCATTGATGACAACTCTGTCATATCTTCAACCAGTTTTCCATTCAGGTACAAATATTTTTACAGAGACCAATTCCTTTATTTTGTAGACCAACTTCTTGTATGGCACTGTACCAAAAGCTTTTGCAACATCAAAATAGGCCACATCAACTGCATTGTCCTGGTCTAAATTGCTACTTACTGCATCAAAAGAAACTAATAAGATTAGTGTGGCATGACCTATCCTTCATAAATCCATGCTGACCATTACTAAAAATGTTCTATCCATTAGGCAATCCTAAATATAATCCCTTGCTAAAACCGTCAAGTAGCTTCCCGACTATTGATGTCAGTCTTAAAGGTCTGAAATTCCCTCGTTGTGATCTAGCTCCCATTTTAAATATAGGCACCAAGCCTGCTTTACGGCAACCTTGTGCTACTGAGCCTCTGAAAATGGAGTCCTCCATTACTGACTTTGACTCCTTAATAAACATTGGGTGCATGCCATCGGCCAGGAGCTTTAATCCCTGCTATGTGGACTATGAGGAGAAAGTGCACGTAGATCATTCCATTTCCAAAACCAAAGAACATGCATTACATATCTAGAAAGTTAACAGTATTATCCAGCACCCTCAATTTCTCGTTTTTTTTTTTTAAAGCACATCAATAAAAATAAAACAGAAGAAGATTGGACACTGCCTCCAAAATACCTGATAGTTGTCATTTACGAATATGTATAGTGGAGATAGCACCAGCTGCAGGAATGTTTCTTTGTAACTTTTCTTCATCTCAAAGCAGAGCCTCTCCAGGAAAACAGTTGGACATTCTGGGCCATCAGTACCACAATGCTATAAGAGAGGGTATAAGAGGGGGAAACAAAAGGGTTTAATAAGAGCAATGTATAGAAGAGCATGTTGGAGAATATGTTGAGCAACTAATCCCATGCAAATATGTTCATAAATGTTTTATACAACTGGTTTGTGAAATGTTTGGCTACAACAATTCACTATTCCCATGTACGTTAATAACAGGAATTGTGACATAATATTACGTATTAACATGTTAATATGACAGTTATTTGTACATCACTATGGTTCACCTTTTTGTACTGCATTGTGATTTCTATTATTTTATATACATACATACATACCATACATACAGTGCAGAATAAATGAGTTTTTCCGTATTAGGTGATACCTTTTTTATTTGGACAAACAATTTATTTCATAGGACAAGCTTTCGAGAGTTCTCTCATCCTCAGGTCGGCAATACTGATTAACACAGGAATCTATGGCTAAAACAGTGATTGGGAGAGCGGGGGGGTGTCTCGAACCACAGAGATGTACTGTAGATAAGGTAGGATGAGAAAGTGTTTGAAGACATGGAAGCTTGACAAGGAACAGCATGGAGGGGGAAGGGGATGCTGTGGGGGGGGGGGGAGAGGTGTGGATAAGAAGAGAGGCAGGCAGGATGATTACAAACAATTGTGATAATGTGTGGGAAACCCCACATCCGCATTAAGTCGTTTTGGTTTTAAAGAGTCTTATCATTCTGAGTTCAAATGTTTTCTGTCCTTGGGTGTGTTTAAACATTCCATTGAGGATTTTTGAATCATTTATGGAATGATCTGGTTGTGAGAAATTATGTCCCACGGGTGAGCAGTAACTTCCTTCTTCATGGACACTGACCAAACTGATTACAAAGGAATCACATCTAAACAGCGACATCTACTTCAGAATGCAAGAGAAGGAACTGGATACCAAATGGCCTGAAGATCAAAAACCCACTTGCAACAATACGCAATTCACATTACGCTGAAAAACTCTGCAAACGCACCAGTGAGAAACAAACTGATCCATCAACTATATGGAAAAAAACAGGAATTAGAATGGCAAAAATGCACAATACGCCAAACCCTGCAATTGCAAAGCAGTGCAAATACCAACAAACTGCTAAAAGATATGCAAACTCTGCACAAGAGACTACAGAGGAACTTAATCAAGAAGAAACAGAAGAAACTACAACTCCCCTCTCAGTATGACTGCAGACCATGGACATAAACTTAAGGTATTTCAAACCAACAAAAAAGCAGGACACCTACTTACAACTAGAAACACCAACTGACTTTTCAAGACAGATACACACCCTCAACCCAGAAGAACACACAGCCTGCCAGGGAGTTATAAACCTGTCTGATTATAAACTCTCAAAACCTGAAACCTCAGTTCTCTCCAAGGGACTAACATTCTGTCACACCACCAAACTGGATCAAATCCAATTGTACTCAGACCTAGAAGAATTCTTCAGGAGACTACGACTGAAAGAATAATTCCACAAAAAAGAGAGCATTTCCACAAAACAGAGCACCCCCATAATGACGGAGCACAACAACAAGAAGAACACCTATTCCACACCACCAACAGGACGCAACGTCAAACTAGACGGTTACATGCAGAGCTTCAGATCGCGAGTTTCCTCACAAGCATAAGCACAGCAGAAAAAAACAATGTACAACCTATCCCCCATGGAGAGATCTGCAATCAAGGAACTGCGAAACAACCATAACACCACCATCAAACCAGCAAGCAAAAGAGGTGCAGTGGAGCTTATGAACACAAATAAATACATAGAACAAGATAATAGACAACTCATAGACAACACCTACTACAAGAAACTCACGCATGATCCAACCCAGGATATACAAAGCAACTCATGAATCTCATCAAGTCATTCCCTAACCACCTGCAACCACAATTGAAGCAATTAATACCTGACAACCCAGGAGTTGGGGCCTTTTACATGCTTCCCAAAATCCACTGACAAAGTTGAGACATTAGGAGGTCTGACGTAAACAGCATTAGGGTCTAAGAAGCCCTTTTGTTTGACTACTTTTGTCCGCCATTTTGTCTCGTCTTTGTAAGTCTTGTATGTCATCTTTTTATGTGAAGAAAAATCTGTGTGAATGTACGTGTGAACGAGAGTATGGAATGTTTTCGCTCCTAGCTGATGTTTATTGATCTTTCCTCATCCATCCAGCTCCAAATGAAAGTGTAAACTGGCCATATAATAATGAGAAGCCTCGTTAGGAGTCTAAGGTAAGTTCAGATTCTTACAGTGGAACTGTTTCTCATACTCATATGCCAGGTGGCAGAACAGAAAACATCACATCTAACCCCATAATGATTTTTAGCTTACGTACATTTATTCAGTATTGTTATGTATTACAAACTGACATCAGCTTTAGTATTGTTATGTATTACAAAATGATGTAATATTTAGTAATGCGCAAGCCCCCCATAAAGGGAGGGAGTTTTAGTTTTTAGGGTATAAATAAATGGCATACCATATTATCGGTGGCAGAGCTTTTTGTGTTGAAGCTGTCTCCTATGTGCACTTGATTTGAATAAATTCACGTGTTATTCTGTGACATAATAACCTAAGACTGTGTTTTTTATTTACGCTTTCCTCACCACAAACCAGGAAAAAAAACTATTATAACAGGTATGGATACACTCACTGAACAAATATCAGGCTTAGTGGAGAATATCCTCAAACCTTTAGTCAGAAGCACCAACAGCTTCATACAAGATACCACAGATTTTCTCAATAACCTTAACATCAACCAACTACCATCCAACACACTGCTAGTTACCATGGATGCATAATCCCTTTACAGCAACATCCCCCACAAGGATAGTGTTGAGGCATGCTTGCAATTCCTTAAAACATCCATCCTGGATCAGAAATAGAGCGCTGATGTAATTACCAACCTGATAGAATACATCCTCACACACAACTATTTCAGCTTCAACAAGAAATGTACCTACAACTAATTGGGACTGCAGTGGGTACCAAGATGGCCGCACAATATGCCAATCTTTTCATGGCAAATCTTGAACAAATATTCCTAACTACATGCCCCTACAAATACTACAGATACATTGATGGCCTGTTTATAATATGAACAGAGGGTGAAGGAAACCTAAAACAATTCCACGAGTCCCTGAACTCATTCCATCCATCAATTAAACTCAAATGGATTATTCTGTAAACCTAGTAAACTTTCTACATACAACAGTAACACTGAAAAATGGCAAACTACACACATCTGTATAAAAGAAATCAACAGACAGATGAAGTTACCTCCACAACTCCAGCTTCCATCCCACGCATACAAAAAAAGGTATCATAAACAGCCAGGCTATAAGATACCACTGCATATGCTCTGACACTGAAGATAGAAACAGGCATCTCACAACCCTTACTGAATCGTTCAGACAGAAGGGATACAAACCAAAGACTATTGCCAACACTATTACATCTGCACTAAAAGCCCCACGAGAACACCTGCTACAATACAGACAGAAAGAACCCACCACACGCATACCACTAGTAGTGGCCACATACAACCTTACCCTAGAGGGAATACGAAAAATAATCAAAGATCTGCAACCCATGCTGGCAGAGGATGTGACATTAAAATAAATCTTTCCCAAACCTCCCATTCTTGTGTTCCGGCAACCACCAAATCTCAAACAGAAATTAGTCAACAGAAAACTTCATAACAAACTTAAAGACACTGATAATGGAAGAAAACCGTGTAACAACACACGTTTCAAACTCTAAAAACATATATGCCAAGATCCCAAAGCCAGTCACAACCATGGAACACTCAATGTTAAAGGATCATACTGCTACACATCCAGGAATGTGGTGTATATGATTCAGTGCAACAAATGTTACCAAGGATGCTACATTGGGGAAACCAGCCACAAACTTCAAGGCAGAATGAATATGCACCGACACTATATACTCCACCACGAAGAAGGAAGATACTGCTCACCTGTGGGACCTCATTTCTCACAACCAGATCCTTCCATAAATTATTTAAAAATAAAAATCCTCAATGGAATATTTAAATGCACCCAAGAAAGGAAAACATTTGAACTCAGAATGATAAGACTGACACCAAAACAAAAGGACTTAATGCGGATATGGGGTTTTTCACACACTATCACAATTTTTTGTAATCATCCTGCCTGCCTCTCTTATCCACACCTCCCCCCCCCCCCACATCATCCCTTGCCCCTCCATGCTGTTCCTTGTCACCCTTTCATGTCTTCAAACACTTTCTCACCCTACCTTATCTACAGTACATCTCTGTGGTTTCCCCCCCCCCCCCCCTGCTCTCCCAAACACTGTTTTATCCATAAATTTCTGTGTTTAGTATTGCCGACCTGAGGAAGAGAGGAGAACTCTCGAAAGATTGTCCTATAACAAATTGTTAGTCCAAATAAAAAAAGTATCACCTAATACTGAAGAACTAATTTATTCTGCACTATCGCAACTGAACTAACACAGCTATTTCCGACACACACACTTTCCAGATCACTTTCAGGGTTTGCCAACATTACTCATCTTAATATTTGTTAATTTAGCCTTCTAAAAAAGCTAATTAAATTTGGTGTGTCGATTTCAACAGGTATCTTTACTCATAACAATACACAAGTATAGACAACTTTACGTTGAAACCATTTTATTAAATTCATATATATTTTACACAGCACTTTACATTCTACTATCATTTCCAAGCTCACATAATATAGTAATGAAAGCTTCAAAGGCATTTTTCGTCACAAAATCTTATTTGTTACATTTATTCCATACATTTTGTAAATCAGGAAGAAATCTAAGAAGAAATAATCAATGAAAGAGTAAGCCCCTTGCATATAATATTTAATCAATTACATTTCTTCAATTCCTAGACATTTTTATTGAAAAGTGTCTTCTTCCCTAGTTAGGCTACACTAATAGTGCCGGCGAGAGCGACGCGACGTCAGGATACGGTCGCTGGAAAAATCAAATTGAGATGACTACCAGCGATCGCGACCAAGCCGTCGCTCCGCACTTACTATACGCGCAAGCGGCAATGCATTTCTTTTAACGTGACGTCGCTGTCGCTGGCACTATAAGCGCAGCCTAAGTGTCAAGAAAAGATTCTGTTCTGTACACTTACCACTGGAAGCTTGGCGTGGATTTTATACAAGTTAACCAGAACAGTGATATCCCATGGACGCAGGGTAAGTGGGTGAACGGACTTGGTTGTTGGGTCATGGTCTTTCTTGTCGTTTTCCATTCCTACTGCAGTCCAGCCAGAGCTGGAAGACATGGACATTGATAGCACAGGACTGGAGATGACTTCTTCAAAATCTGTGTACATGTCATCTTCCCCAAAGTAATTTTCCTGTAAATAGTTGGAAAAAATTAAACATGAAGTACCAATGTTTTGATAGGTGCTCCATTGGGTGTAAACTTCTGCACACTAACAAGTATACATTTGAGTTATTAATTCCTTATTTTCGCACAATACATTTTTGGAAACGTTTTCCAACTTCTTCACAAACTTTAACTGAATAAATGTGACATCACTTATTTCAATCATCATATGCAGCACCCATCGACTTCACAGAATGTGATGGTACACAGAATGTTTTATTACCGCACTTCGGTGATAAATTACATTATTCATTTGGATCCAAATATATGAATTTCACCCAAAAATTATTTCCATGCCACAATAGAAATGTACATAACCACTGAAAAGCTTTTAAGCCAGAAATGTAATCAGCGATACAGACGTCAGAAGAACGGACGTGTATAGTAGATACGAGCTCCATATGCTGGTATCAAGGCTACTGATCGGCCTATAGGTACATGCCTTTTAAAGAGGTGCTACCTGGTTTAAATGGTCAAGAACTCAGAGGTCTTTCTCAACCCCTTTACTGTACATCTGCGTGGCCCAAAGACTGATGCCTGATGGGGATCCACAAAGAGCGGCTCCCCTCTGCACAGGACCAGCGTGCTAAGGGTTAACATTTGCCTGTACTTTGTGGAGCGTCAACCCCATCCACTGGAATGTTAAAAAGCCAAGAGGATAAAGAACTTTTCCAGGCTATGCACTTATTTAAACCAGGCTGTATTGAGAATCTGTGTAATGCGGCAGGCATACGCTTATAAGGGTCCATGTTAAAATGGTATTTGAAGCAAAAGGTGACACAGTGAGTGCTCATTTGCATGTAATTTCCCAGCATCCCTCGCTGCAGTGGAAGCATCGTATCCTAAGAGACAATGGTGAAAAGCAGGTGTGCCTAACCGTCTCGGACGTACGTGAATGTGCTCACAAGTAATATTTTTATTTGCGGCAAACTTTTTAAAACTTCAAACTTTTCACAAAAGATTATTTTTTTTCCCCTGTTCGAACGCAAAGGTTTGCCTAGTTTATGTAAAACAGAACAATAAATCGGAGGATGAGCTTTTTTGGGTTTTAGTCAGATTC